>NW_019101289.1:0-10139 GCF_001856785.1 Myzus persicae
TTAATAATTCTCAATATATATATACCCTTTAATAATATTCAATAATAATTCTCAATAATAAACCTCATAATAACAATAACTCTCAATAGTTAAATCTCAATAATAATGACAATAATATTCTTCAATAATAATAACCTCAATAGTCTTCAATAATAAACTCAATAGTTTCAATAATAATCTCAATGACTTCAATAATAATCTCAATAGTTTCAATAATAATCATCAATATAATAACTTCAATAAAAATCCTCAATATAATCTTCTCTTCTTTACTAAAGGCCTTACCTTGTCGTTGCAAATCTGGCTTTCCATTCTTCTCTATTAGAAGCCAATCTTTTCATTTCTATGTATCGACTACAACCAGCTTGTTTTACCATTTCTTCTATGTATGCTTACCTCGGTCTGCCTCTTCCTTTATAACCATTTATTCGTCCCTCAAATATGTTTGTCATAAACAAATTATGTCTAAGTAGATGACCGAACATTTTTCCACTTCTTTCTTTTATGGTGTTTAATAAGATTCTTTTTTCTCCTATTTGGTTTAATACATCTACGTTACTTTTCTTTTCTGTCCAGCTGATTTTTAACAGTCTTCTCCATATCCACATTTCTATGGCTTCTAACTTCTTTTTATCTTGTCCATTGATAGTCCATGTTTCGCAGCCGTACAATAATACACTCCACACATAACATTTGATAAAGTTTTTTCTCATATTTATATTTAGTTTTTTGTTTGTAAGTAACTGCCGTTTTTGTGTAAATGCTCTCTTTGCCATAGCTATTCTTTGTCTGATTTCTATTGAGCATTTACTATCGTTTGTAATCGTACTTCCTAGATACTTAAATTGTTGGACTTGTTCTACTAAATTATTATTCACTTCCAACTTCTCTACTGGGATTTCTTTTGCTTTAGTCACCACCATTGTTTTTGTTTTTTTCGCATTAATTTTCATTTGGTATTCCTGTAATATTTTTGTCAGAGTGGTTAAAGATTTTTGCATGTCTTTTTCTGATTCAGATACTAAAGCAATATCGTCAGCAAATCGTATGCAGTGGATCTTTTCTCCATTTATGCTTATTCCATTAGAGTTTCTTTTATACTTGTCCATGATTTCTTCCACGAATATATTAAATAAGTAGTTAGATAAGGAACAGCCTTGTCTTACCCCTCTTTTAATTTTTGCTGTAGTACTATGTCCTCCTACCTCTATTAAGGTCTCCTGTTCCTTGTATAGTAACATTATTATTCGTCTATCCCTCCAGTCTATTCGTGTTTTCTTCATAGAGTTCATCAATAGTGCCCAGTTGACAGTGTCAAAGGCTTTTTCTAAGTCAATGAAAGTTATAAATGTATTTCTGATTACATTTAGCCTTCTTTCCATAAGTACCCTTAAAGCTAAAATTGCTTCTCTTGTACCAATTCCCTGTCTAAACCCAAATTGATCTTTATCGAGCTCTTTTTCGATCTTCTTTTGGTTCTATTTTTTATTATGTTAAGAAGTATCTTTGACGCGTGTGTTAATAAACTTATTGTTCTGTAATTTTTGCATTCTGTGGAATTTCCTTTTTTTGGGATTAGTACAGTTTTGCTTTTGGCAAAGTCCTTCGGAATGTTGCCATCCCTATTCATTTTCTCAGTCATTTCATATAGCTTATGTTCGGTATCCTTTCCAACATTTTTTAATATTTCTGCTGGGTTGTTATCTACTCCTGCCGCTTTTCCTTGTTTTAATTCCCTTAGAGCCTTAACGAATTCGTCTTTTGTTATAATTGGCCCTACGTCGTCTTTGTTTGATTCAGTTATATTTTCAATATTCATGCTGTCTTCACCTATCAATCCTTCATACAGATCCTCTATGTACTCCTTCCATCTTGTCGTTATTTCACCCTCTTCTAGAATATATAATATAATAACTTCAATAATAATCTTCAATAACTTCAATAATTCAATAATAATAATCTCAATAATAATCTTCAATGTAATAACTTCAATGGGTTTTAATAATTGACTGAATGGGCTTTTATATATGTTCTACTCTAACACCTACACTACTATTATACTTGATTACCTTAAATAAATTCCATACGCCTCTATTGTACATACGTCTATGTAACAATATTTAATAAATTATTCACTTACAATAAAGCGGTATTTGCTGATGATGCCATGATCCTTTTGAAATCGCTGTACTTGTTTTGCTTGGAACCTTCCTTCGGAGTTGCTGATGAAGAAGAGTGATCAATTCCTCTTGTCAACGATGGACCTTTGATGGTTTTGCCTCCTTGAAAATCCTAAACCGACTGCGCCAGAAATGTTGTGTGCGTAATCTCAAAGGCTCCAAAAGCCGTAAGCTTTAGAGACAAATCAAAAAGTACCAAATTGAACTATAGAATTATGTTTATTCAGCAGAAAATATAGTAATAGTACAATAGCGTGTGCGCGTGTGACGAGAAGTTGCTCAGGTCTCCGTGGCTATGATACATCTGCCCAGGCTGTCCCACGGGCTCCCTTATAAGTGGTGGCGGCTCCTTTGATTGTAGCGGCACGTGCAGCTTGTGTGTGTGTGTGTGTTTTCGGTTGTTGTTGCCGATTCTTAGAATAGCGACTCGTGTCTATGATTTCTAATCGTGCACCTGTCCAGTTATTTATTACATAGATAGGGCAGATAGTACATGTTCTACACTACCTTGTTATAATATTAATGTTAATTATATACACGGAGTTTAAGGCCGTAATAGGTTAATCTATTCTATATTACATTGTCATAATATTATATTTTATATGCGGAGATGCCAAGGCCCGCAACACTTTACACAAGGCATTCATTTTTGCATAACTGAAATCTGTCACTATATTTCAATATTTGTGAATACTGGCCAAGTCAGTTTGTGTTTCAAACGAATGCTTTAAAAGCTTTCAGCCATTATGAAATCGCAACAATGTCGTGGGCTGAACTAATCATTTCAACAACGGAACACGTGACGCTTGAGTTTCTAGGTAATGGGACATTAACAACTAAACCCTTTTGCTGTTCTTGTCAATTTTCCTGACCACTGTATCAGTTGCATCCAAATACCCAGTTACTGGTTGGTGTTCTTTAATCAGATTTTTTAGTATGTCCAACTGCTCGTTACTTTAACAGTGAACGGACAGTGTTCGAGCGCCGCAGTCGATGTCCAGCCGATACGTCTATGAACAGGTCGTGCCGTCCCCCATCTAGTATGCTATCGCCGATAACGCACGTCCGCCGTAGATCCCGTAATCGCCTGACCTAGTTAGTTACTCAGTTATCTCCGGCGACTCACGGCCCGTCGTTGTGTGATTGTTCCAGCCGACCTCGTTGCCTTATGCTAGTGACAGCGATTTGGGCTTTCGTGTCCGCAACGCGCGTCGTCATATCGTCTAAACAACGTGACATTTAATTAGTCGCTGTGCCGCCATATGTTGTGTTTTGCCGATTCGTCGGTTCTATTATTGTGTCTTGAGACAGTGCCCGGTCGCCCGACATAAATAAACGTGTTGTCCGAGCGATCCATGGTATTATTGCGTAACGGCCGCTGTTTGGTTTTGCGGGCAATTGTGAATCGCCTGTAGTAAGCGTGCGTTCGGATCTGATCAAACCTAACCCGCACCTGCATAGTCGCAGCACCCAGTGACGGGTGATACGTTTGGCCATAGACATCGGTGGATATATTATTGTCATCGTACTTAATCTCGAATCGGAGGTGGTAACAGTCAAATCGTCACCAACGGTCGTTGGAGACACGCGTAAATATTATTGTATTTTGTATTATTTATCATAATCTATTGTTGATTACCTATCATTATTGCCAGACGTGCTGATAGTATTGTTTATTATTTACTTATTGCTTATTTTGTGTTAATATTCATATTTTGTATTTTTCTTATGGATTGCTACTGAGACGTCAGTACCAATTCACTATAATCATTTCTTATATTATTTTTATTTACTTGTCATTAATTTTACTTAAACAATAAATTATTATATGTGCCTTGCCATACGTGCACAATATATTTTAGCGTATAGTTGATTGGGTCATAGCCTGACAATCCAAGTATTCTATTAGTCCTGGTAACCCCTTATATTGTTGAATTTCGTTGGTGTAGTCAATGGGGCCGACCACCAATTGTTGTAGGAGCCTCTTGATTGAACAGACGGTATGCCGACATGCTTTACAAAATTGTTTTGATTGTCATTACACATCAATACAAGGTCATGAAAATCATCTTTATCACAATCATCGGCACTTATGGCCTCTGATATGATTTTTCTGACGACGCCTTCTGATTTAATGCCTTGCAAATTACCACAATTCAACTGAGTGGGTTGCCATGTCAACAGCGTCCGACCTGAAGGAAAACGCTTTAGTCTTTTTTAGAGCTTCTTTGTTTAAGTCTCGCTGAATCCCTTTTTACGTAGTTCGTGAGACCATTGTCAATTGGATTCTGATGATAATTCTAAAAAGTTTACGCCTCTTAATGGCTACTATACATGTGCGCGTTACAATAGTATTTATAATATTTTACCTTTTTTGCATTAATAGTGCATGTATTGTTTACAGTCCTTATGAGCTTTCTGAACATAACAGGATATTTGAAGGGTGGTACTGCAAAACGTGTTAACGCCAAAAACTGCATTTTTCAGGTAGGTTGATTTAAGGTTTTCTTTTACTAGATATTAAATATTCAATCTATTGTTTTAAAAATTAAACTGCTATATAATGTATAATGCATATTTTAAGTTCTAATTATCAAAAGTAACATTTTACTTTTAATTAATATAATAAATCTAATAACAAAATTGTGTAGTATATTAAAACGGGTTTATGGTCACATCCCCGTCTTACATTTCCCCATCTGACTAATTTTTCCGTCGGACATTTCCCCGTCTAATTCAAATTTAAAATATAATTACTGTAATGTAAGCACCCCGCACTTATTTCCAGGCTTGGGACTGGCAACTCATACTTAATGCGTAATGCATTGGCGGTTTACACTTTCTTTTTTTTGTTACCTTAAAGTTAAAACTAATGAACTATAACTTTATGCCAACCTTCGACTGAGTTATTTGTTTTAGGTTATCCTTCAAGTGTCGCGTCATATTGGTTCCATAAATCTAGACTAAATGTAGGTGGCCAACGGAATCTTTGTCTTGTTGGTCTACCAATCCACGTATCTTCAAAGTAATCAGTTAGTGGACGCAAAAGCTCTTCGTCTACAAAAAAACTTTGTGACATTAATTCGTCAAATGTATCTACGACATCAGGTACTGGGATGAAAGCTAATGCCATTAATTGCTTTATGTTTAAAGCAAAATCTGCATCTGAAATATATTTTTCACAAATATCAGAAATAGTCTGTATTTTTCGCCATAAACACTGCCCAAAGTGCAAAAAACAGCCTCTACTTTTAGTGTTTGTAAAAACATCAATATATGCACCAAATAATGCTTGTTCAAAATCGATCATAATAGTTGCTGGTTGTAGGTTTTCATTTTAATTTAAAAGTTCTCTTGCTACTCGATCATAACTATCTTTTGTTTTATTTGGAAGAAGCGCAAACACCAACGGCAAAACTGTGTTGAATTTTGTAGCGGAATGGGACATTTTGGCGTGGCCGTTTTGATGTGGCCGTTTGGGCATGTAGCTATTTTGACGTAAAGCCGTTTTGGCGTAAATGTCTCAGGTCTCATATTAACTAATTTACCATTGTATAAGTATATTTTTATTTTTTGATAGTATTTATTGTATACGTATTGTTGGAATTAAATGATAAGTTGTAAGTGGGTTTTTAACTAAAGTTAAAATTAACCAGTTGACCAGTCAAAACGTATACTATCGATTAGATCGATTATCTACGTTTTGAATGATTTGTACCCGTTGTCGTTTCTTGTCTGTCGTGCGATAAGTTTATTATTTGTTGTCCTTTAATATTCTTAGCTAGATACAGCATAAATATTTCACACAAATAGTGAGTTTTTACTTTTAATATACATTTAAATCTTTTATACAAGTAGTGAGTTTTATTAAATTATTAAATTAATTAATATTTATTTATAATGTCAAAATTAATTGAATCCACGAAAGAACGAGATGTTTTAGTGAACAATGGTTATATGTATTTATTTGATGCATTAAGTAGTGATGGAGAACGTCATTTTTGGCGTTGCCGAAACAAAAATGAATGCAAAGCTCGGGTACACACAACAGTAGACGATATTGAAATAATAAAATCAATAAATGAACATACTCATGATTCTGAAGCACCAAAAATCGAAGGAAATATAGCAGTTAACCGTATAAAACGACGTGCAGCTGAAACCACGGAATCCACATCAAATGTCATAAATGAATGTCTGGCCGGATTATCAGAAGCAGCTAAAGTAGGTGTAATTTAATATACTACCTACAATATATACAGGGTTTCTCACGAAGATCTGACAAATGAAATAACTTTTGTTCTAATCAATATTTTTAAAAAAAAAATTAAATATAATTTTTTGCAATACTGAAAATAAAAAACTAAAAAATTGATAAAAAAATTTCCAAAATATTCGAAAATAGCCAATTTGTGAATCTAATTAAAAAAAAAATTTAGATGGTAAAAACATTTTTTTAAGTCCAGTGGCTGATTTTTCTACAATCTTTTAAATATCAATATTCTCATTAGGTAAACTACAATCTAGTTTATGTAAGAAACATTATTTTTTTTTTAAATATTGATTAGAACAAAAGTTATTTCATTTGTCAGATCTTCTTGAGACATCCCGTATATATATATACTACTAATATAATATATATTATAAATATCAATATTAATATTGATTATATTATCGAATACGGTAGATCAGGTTGTAACTTTAAATTATTAATTAAATAAGTCGTAATATTAATATTATTTTTACTTTATTTCGCTTTATTTCGCCTTTAACATCATAATATTATTATAGATTAAATTATGGTCCCTATTAATTATTATTTTATAATTTTTTTAGGGAGCAATTCAATCTAATTATGCATTAAAAAAACAAGTTCGAAGAAAACGAAACAATATACAAGCTGTACCTGAAGCACCGAAGGATCTTATAACTTTAGAAATACCTGAAGTGTATAAAATGTATTCACCTTCTGAAGGGCATGAAGAACAATTTTTATTAGCTGATAGTGGACCTGGGGCAGAAAGAATTTTAATTTTTGGAAGACGTCGATATTTGGATATTCTACGAAACTCTAAGACATGGTTTGGAGATGGGACTTTTAAAATTTCACCCCCACTTTTTACTCAAGTGTATGTCATACTTGCTGAATATTTAAATGGTGTACACCCTATTCTATATGCATTACTGCCTGATAAATATACAAAAACGTATGAAAAACTTTTTCAAATGTTAATAAATCTATGTCCTGGGTTAAATCCTACATCAATTTCATTAGACTTTGAATTAGCTGTTATAAATGCAGTGAAAAAACATTTCCCAAATATTATTATTTATGGTTGTTTTTTTCATCTCACAAAAAATTTCAAAAAAAAAATTGGCGAATTGCATCTTATATCAAAATATAATAACGATGCAGATTTTTCTATTCATGTTAAAATGATAATTTCAATTGCATTTGTTTGCATCAACAATATTGACATGGCAATCGACGCATTAGATGCATATTTACCAGAAGAACTTCAGCCCTTGCTTGAATGGTTTGAAGATAATTATATCGGAAGATTAAATCGAAATGGACGTGGACGGAGACCTGCTAGATTTCCACCATCAATTTGGAATTTATACGAACGAGTTTTAAATGGTAAACACAGAACAAATAATCATGCAGAGGCTGCCAACCGTAGAATAAATGTTGAAATGGGAACGGTTCATCCTACAATATGGTCATTTATAACGTGCTTAAAAAAGATTCAAGCTGGAAGAGATACATATTTATTTCAATTGGAATCAGGAAGGAGTCCCTCTAAAAAGCTCAAAAAATACATTGACACAGACAAACGTCTATTAAAAATAGTTCAAGAAGCAGATACACGNTTTTTTAATCAACTGAATTTTTTTAAATCGAATAAATGATAACAAATAATTTTATTTTATTTATTTTTATTTTATACTATAAATAACCTGAGACATTTACGCCAAAACAGCTTCTCGTCAAAATGGCTTCATGCCAAAACGGCCACGTCAAAACGGCCACGCCAAAATGTCCTAGATCCATTTTGTAGCATATATGGTAAGAAGCTGAGTAAACAGGTTCGGGGATGATTTAAATGTACCATCAATAAACTAGTGACATTGTTCGGATGATAATATTTTCAAATTTTCGTCCGTGGAAAATAATAAAATCCTATTATCATTACCAACACCGCTGTCATAAAGAATGAACGGATCATTACTTAGTGTACGCGTATATGGCTCAATAAGAATCAATTCTGCTAAACTTGAAGGATTTGATGGGGGAGCATTTACTCGACGTCTGATTCTTTGCACAATTTTTTTCATAGCTGGCACTGAAGGTAAAGTAGCACCTAATGCTTGATATGAAGATGGAATTTGAGAAATTACTTGATGCGGTGTAGCTTCAATTTGACTAGTTGCCGTTTCTTTTACTTTTTGTATAAGTTTCTTAGCAATTTTCTGCTGCATTTGGTATGTGATTGTGTTCATCTTTGTGGTGTACAACTGCATCATCTTTATTGTGTGCTCGTCCAAGACACTTATCGGTATTATGTTTTAAACATTTCCAATACGTCTTACCATTTTTTGTATAATCTTTTTAAAATACATATCCTACAAACACTAACAAATCTTTTCCTTTAGAACTTTTAACATACTCTAAAACCATAATAGATATTGTATAAATTTGTTTAACAACAAATTAAAAATTAAAAATTAAATTTGAAAAAAATAAAATTATAAATTCATTATTATGTTACGCAATAAACAATCAAATTATAGTCGATCATATGGCCAATATTATATTATAAGATCGACGCGCGACGGTTGTCGAATATCGAAAGACTGATTATTGTGTATACTACTATAATGTATATCTTACAATCTGCCATTTATATGTTCTTGGTTGCTCTTATCAGTTCTATATCAAAATATAAATGACGTTCATAATAAATTATTATTATTCAAAAATGTTCTTAAAATAGTACCAGCCAATGGACACTCGGCCGCCATCTTTTTGGAGGACAAATTGTTGTCACCGCTATAATCAAATCACGTTCATTGTTTTATTCTGTGATAACGTGTTTTCTGCATGATAACACGCAGAATAAGACAACAATGATAACATTCCCTTGATGGGTCTGTCTATACCACGGACTAAGATATAATGGACTGGCATCTACATGGTGAAGAGGGTAGAGAGTACGAATCACAAATGTCTGGTGTTATCACGTGTTATGGGGCCTTAGCTGTTACTAGCGCGCATAGTGGTTTAATTTTAAGCTATTAATCTGCTATAATTTAAAATACCTACATATCTAATTTTGGATGATTTCCATTTAATAAATAAATCGAAAACAAATTATAATAACCCATAAAGTTGTAAATTAACACGCTTGTAAGTTAGATAAGACTAATTTTACTACTTGTTTGTCTCGTTATTTAAAATTTTGAAATTCAAAATGAAAGTTAAGAAGTGTTCTGTTGAAGAATGTGCTAGTATAAAACGCAAACCAAAAATTTCATTATTTGCTCCACCAAGAGCATTATATTCTGAGTGGAAAGAAGCTATAAGCAATGCAAACTGTAAAGAAACATTGGTAAAATTTGTATGTGCTGACCATTTTTTACCAGAAGATATAGTTACCAATTATTTAGGTCCACGGGATATTGCTGATGTATGTATCTAATTATATGGTTAATTTATTTATATAGAGTTAACAATAATATCTTAAATTTATTCTTTGTTTAAAACCAATGTACCTTCAGGACATTGGATGTAGAATAAGATGTGACCTGAAAAAAGGAACCATTCCAACTATTTTCCCTTTTAAAAAGAAAACCATAAGGGGGGGTAGGAGATTTTTGTTAGATCACAATTATGCTAAATTGTATGATGAAAGATCATGCCGTAAGAAATTATTTGAAGAAAATGTGAGTACTAAA
>NW_019101289.1:10207-11661 GCF_001856785.1 Myzus persicae
TTTTTTTTTTTGGGGGGGGGGGGGGGGCAATATTGTGAAAATTAGGATACAATTCTAATCTTGAATAGTCCAATTTTTGATTTGGGGATGATTTATAATATTATTGATAATCATCATTTCAGCTTTTAAAACAACCTTTTAATTTTTAAATTATGACTATAATAATATTCAATGGATTCTAATGAACCATCAAAATCAAGTATGAAAAAGTTATCAATTGATTTTACCAATTTTTGGCTTTTATCAAAAATTGTAGTTTTTATTCTATTAGTTATATTATCAATCATTGTGTTATATACATATATTGTGTAATATATATGCTCTCCAATGTTTTTCAATTGCTAAATTTTCCTCACAAGTTCCAATTGTTGAAATAACTAGAATATTTTTAATCATTGATTCTCAACTGGTTTCCCTTTTTTTGAGTACTCTTCATTATTCAAATAAATACCAAACTGTTTTGAAAAATTAGTGATATCATCCCACAATAGTTAAAAACTCATCAGACCTTTTGTCTTGTAATGTTGACATTACACCGTTAATTGTAGTAGTTAATTGGCTGTCTTTCTTTTATTTTGTAAAATTTGATTTAATTAGTCAGTAGTTAATAAAATGTCATGAAATACAAATACTTTGGGTTTTTTAAAATTTTTTTTAAAAAAAAAGAAAAAATATTTTAGCGTTTTCAATACATTTACTTTAAATATTTAACTTAATCTGATGTATTAATGCTTTATATTATGTTGATGGTATGTTTAAGAGTTGTCCTAAGCTATTTTGTTTCCTATTCATTATTCAAGGAGCTAAAAATGACGATTATAATCCGCTACTATTTTTTTTACTAACAGAAAAACTACAGAAGTATTTAAAATTGCATTTTCCAATTTTTATAAATAAAAGGGAAATGAATTTTTTTATCGTAAATTTTGATCAAAACACTTACCTCTTATAGCACACAACAATTTTTTACTGTGATTTATTGAACTTTGAACAATTTGTTGACTAAAAAAATTGAACATTTTTAATTATTATGTAAAAATACCTTCGGTTTTTTCGTTATATAACAATACATATTTATTTATTTTATGTATATATATATCTTATACCAATAACATTTTAATTTGAACAAATTTATTTATTTTTTTAATTGTGTTAAGTAAAATATTGACCAAGTTTTGAAATCTGATCTTGTTTGATTAATCCCGTGCGTAACTAGGCTCTGTAGCAAAAAACCTACTCGTGCGACTTGGCTCTGTCGTGGAAAATTTACAAACGTAACCTAGCTAACCTAGCTTATGATTTATGCACGCAATTTGGAAATACAATAAGATACTAAAAAAAAAACATTATGTACCTAGGTACATTCCGTTTTACTTGTAGAAAAAAGAATTTTGCTATTAATTGAAAAGTTTGATTTGTTTAATAACTTTTGGTGTGTGTTTTTTGTGATTAAT
>NW_019101290.1:0-11544 GCF_001856785.1 Myzus persicae
ATGAATAGATTAATAACAGAAAACACGAGAAAACCTACTATTATAACTGGCAAATATTTTGGTACAGAACATGATATCACTGCTTATGAAACTCTTAGATAGATTAATCCGTATTTGTTAAATTTCACTTGGAACGTAATAGCTAATTATCTACTTGATAATAATCATATTGAAACAATAATGCTTATAAATGACCCAGTATATTCGAAGATTACAATGGATCTGTGTACAAAGTTCCTAGAAAATGTTGCTGAATCGTAACTTTAGATAAAATTCAAATTCACCATAGACATAGTCATATAGAGTATACTCTTTGCAATGTGCTACTGAACCAGTTTTCTTGTAAAGTAATATTTTTGTTGCTATTTATAATTTGAAAACTTGATAAAAGAGAGTGTGATAGGAGAAAACTTGAATACTCTAAGCACAGAATTAAAAAATATTGAAAAGTCAAAAGTAAAAAACTAACAAAACTTTGACAATAAGTCTCAATCGGAAACAAAATTACTCAAGGCCAAGTACGACAAGACATCTATCGAAAACACATGAACTTAAAAGAAAATGATGACAGAATAGCTATTGTTACTGAAGAAATAAATGATGTTGATTTAAAAGTAGTCACGGTCAAAGAAATAAATGAAGAATCTAATCCCCCCAAGAATGCTTGTTCTGCATTATTAGTAGGAATTAAGAGCGTTCAGACTAGAATGTATTATTTATAACAGTTGAAACAACATTAGAATCTAATTACTTAAATAACCTATTACAACAGTATAAACTAAACACTAAGTTTTAATATCTAGGTTCTGAAACTTATTTATCTTAAAATTATTAGGATTTTGTATGTGTGATATATCTTGTGGGTGAGATGAGGAATATGAAATTGTTGTAACATAACGATTTTCGATAGCTGAAATAAACAGCTGAGTAGTTGCTATTCACTTAACATTATCCATATTGTGTACATAATCTTCATCATTGGACTAAAATGGTTTTTGCACGTTCCTCCATAATCCTAAAATCAAAGAAACTGTTACAAATGTCCGCCCACCGTCGAACGCTCACAAAGTACTTACGTTATCAAACATCACAATACCACATTTTGTTGATGTGGATTAATTTTGAGCTGGCCTTTGGTATTTGTAATTTCAGCACCAATCCATTTTCTTCTTCCTATATCTCATGACCAGATGATTTTCACCTCTCTTCTCTAAGTAATTAGTTTCTAATGTGGTTTCTGCTGTTATAAATAATACACATTAGTCTGAAGGCTCTTAATTCGTTCTTGTAATGTAGAACAAGCATTCTTGGGGGGATTAGATTCTTCTTTTATTTCTTTGACTTAGACTACTTATAAATCAACATAATTTATTTCTTCAGTAACAACAGCCATTTTGTCATCATTTTCTTTTAAATTCATGTGTTTTCGATAGCGGTCTTGTCGTACTTGGCCTTAGGTAATTTTGTTTCCGATTGAGACTTATTGTCAAAGTTTTGTTAGTTTTTTACTTTTGACTTTTCAATATTTTTTAATTCTGTGCTTAGAGTATTCAAGTTTTCTCCAATCACACTCTCTTTTATCAAGTTTTCAAATTATAAATAGCAACAAAAATATTACTTTACAAGAAAACTGGTTCAGTAGCACTTTGCAAAGAGTATACTCTATATGACTGTCTATGGTGAATTTGAATTTTATCTAAAGTTTCGATTCAGCAACAATTTCTAGGAACTTTGTACACAGATCCATTGTAATCTTCGGATATACTGGGTCATCTATAAGCATTATTGTTTCAATATGGTTATTATCAAGTAGATAATTAGCTATTACATTCCAAGTGAAATTTAACAAATACGGATTAATCTATCTAGAGTTTCATAAGCAGTGATATCATGTTCTGTACCAAAATGTTTGCCAGTTATAATAGTAGGTTTTCTCGTGTTTTCTGTTATTAATCTATTCATTATTAATTGAAAAAATTCATTATCAGTGAATTTCTCAACTAAAAGTGTTCTTAAAACCTCTCTACTTACGAAGCTTACTATTGAACACGACTATTTGTCATGGTTTATTTAAATGTATTTCAAAATAGGAGCTGTTTTTATAAGACTTTGTATAAATTCCTTTCGATTGCAATTATAGTGTGTACTTGTTCAATCCGGTTTCAATGAAAACTCATCCTGTTATTTTGTTCACACATATTGTCAATATTTCTGTCAAGTTAATCTATTTTTTCCTTGGAAATGAGTAATCATTCTTTAAACGTCCAATTATGTGCTCCAAGTCATCAACTGATTTTTGTGGAGTTTGCTGCTGCTCCATAGTAGTTTGAAATGCTGCATCTACTGCCGAACAATTTTTCTCATAGATAAATGATTTGACAGAACCTTAAGAATACACACAAAACATAAATCCATTATTATGTTATTATTGATAAATTTAAAAATAGCTAATGCAATATATTCTTACTTTGGCTTAATTTAAGTTTTGAATTTATGATTGATGTGTAAATTAATAGTGATTTCCAAGTTCAATTGTGTATTGTATAATTTCTGAAAAATAAATAATTTATAATAATAGCCATCATTGAATACTTAACAGTGGTTCATAAATGGGCAATGATTTTTTTATTTTTCATTAGTTTTTTAAATTTCAAAAAATATTTCAAACTAAAAATAAAAAAGACAATTTTTTAACTATACATGTTACAAGAATAATTGCTTTATATAGTTTTGAGAATTTAGAAATTTATAAAAAAAATCTTATATAATTGAATCTTAATCTGGACTTTGTTGGCAATTAGATACTATGTATGTACTCAACACTTTGAGTATAGTTCTAATCATTGAAGTAAGTAGATGTTTTGGGTTTTTAGTCATTTAATTTTTGTATTCTCCAAAAATCCAAATATCATTCTGATATTTTATCTGGATGATTTTAATGGGTTGGTCACATTTAGTATCAACAAAGGTATAATTGAAAATACTTATATTTTTTAATTATTGAAATATCTAAGATATTTAAAATTGTAATTAATTAGAACCTCTCCCCCCCCACTCTGTGTCCCAAACCTGTATTTTATATTTTAAATGATTTAAATACTACAATAACAACATTGAACTATATACAATTAGAAACTATTTAATTTTATTGGTTTATAAATAATTAAGTAATTAATTTTTAGCTTACATTAATAAAATATGACATTCACATTACACAGTACATATAATATATATAACATGCAGTTGGGGTAGTACAAATATTAAATATTAAACATGAGTACGTATTTAAGCTAATGGTTGTATGGAAGAACTGTGTAATTGTGAAACAATTTTAATATCACAAATTTATTTAAGATTTCTACAAAAACTACACACTCATCTAAATATCTTATTAATTTATGGCAATTTTGCTTTTGTCCACCAAATTGGAACCTAAACTCTTAATGGTTTGAAAAAGTCATGGAGATAAAGTAGAAAACACCTTTATCCAGAAAATTGAAAATTTAAGCGAATTTACGCATGAATCAACTGACCCAATCAATGATCCATTGCATACTTATACAGTAAATGTGCGTAATATTATATTTGACTCAGTCATCCAACATATAAGTTAGTAAGTTTTGAAAAAGAAACATATTTATAAGCTTAATATAATATAATTTTGTGTTGACCAACCTTTACCAGCGTATTCACTAAAAAGTATCCATTTAAGCCAAATATATCTCATGTACCATTTTGTTTTAAAGTATAATTACTTGACAAAAATTAAAAAGAAATTGAGTAAGGGATGAATATGAGGAAAATATTAAAATAGAGTCAGATAGAGAAGATAAGGCATATATGCTTAAACTATAAAAGAATTGGTAGTAATACCTCTAGTTAATTTATAACATTTTATTCTTTATAGAATAAAATTATATAGACAATGAAAAATGTTCTCACAATGTTGTATGGTTTCATTTAAATATAATAAAATGAGAGATAGAAGATACACATATTTTATAAATGAAATGTGAACGAAACGGGTATACAATTTTCGAGGCCCTTGAATTTGGTTTCCGGTTACAGAAAATAGACCTATCTGCCACAGGCTGTCTCAAATGAAAATATAGCAGAATGTACATTCTGAATATTATATTTAACCATATTGTTCAGTATTAGAGTGAATTGTCGTATTATCAAATTTTCTACTAGTAGTTTTTATATATTCAGTTCAATACTAGTACATTTTAAAATGAGCATAACTCCATTTAAAATTTAAATTAAAAAAATAATAAATGATATTTAAGTGAATTATATGTTATTATTTACAAAAGAAACGGTAATAATTTAAATTCATTGTTAAAACATTTGAAAGAATTGTATAATGGTTACACCGTTCAAAGGTATCATTTGTAAAATATTATAAAAAATTTACAGTTGTTAAAAGTAGCATGCACAAATAATAAGTAACACTGTTTGAATAATAATTTTTTTTTTTTTTTGAGTAATTATTAGTAAAACTCTGGAATTTCAAAAAGAAATTCAGATAGCTAATGCTAAAAGAAAAATAAAACCTATTGTAATATCCATCAAATTTCAAGTATACAGTATATATATAGTAGGGCAGAGAACTTGTAACCATTTAAATGTAACAAATATGCATTTGAATACTCACAATAAGTATTTATATGCAAAATAAAAAATACACAGAATATTCTTTTTAAAAATGAAATCAAGAATATTTTATTTATTTTATTTAAATTAATTTATAATTTTGAACCAGTTTTATTTGTTCCATAATTTCCAACTTTAAGTATTGCATTTTATTATAATTCATAAAATCATTCTTCTAGGAAAAATTGGCCCTGGGGCTAGTCGAAAACTATACTATACGACAAAAATCAAAAATTCAAAAATAATTTTATTTAAGGTTGTATTATTTAAAATAAAAATGTTAGTGGAGAACAAATTGATAAAATTATTAACTGCATTAAAAATATGTCTCAAAAAGTATAAAATCGATGAAATATGCTCTGAATACAAAATAAATCATTAATATGTAAAATAAAATTTTAAAATTAACTCTATGAGAGCATGAAACCAATTGGTTTATTGTATTTTGCTATCGTTGTGACTGTGTAAAACAAATATGCAAATGCTACAAGTCCTGTGCTCTAGTGATTAGTAATTCTATAACATTTTGAAACCATGATTTTCATTACCATAAAAGTTAAAAGGTTTTACATTTTTTTGAACAAAATGAATTATTTTAAAGTTATAATAATATTTATAATAGAAATCGACCAAATATTTGTCTTATAGGTAGTGTGTATAGTATAGACTTGATAGTATTGGGTAAATTACTTTTGAAATTTAATAAAATTACGTTACGTTAATTTTTTGTATTTAAATTGCATTCACATTAACTAACATGATTTTTTCATTCAAAAAGTAGGGTGATAGAAATAAAGTTACTGTAAAAAAGTATATGTAACAAAATCAGTCAATAATGATTAATGACTAATAAGGACGTGGTAATAACTTGTAAGTAATTATATAAATTATATTTTATCGGTTTTTGGTTTGTCAGTTTTATTCAGTACGCTATAATACAAATTATCATACTATGAAAAGTCGCTCGCCATCAATTTACTCGCCATAAATTGACCGCTATCAACTATCCGCTATCTATTGACTGGATACCAGAATTACTATCAATTTATTAGTGTATACCGCCGTAACGGCGAGCGCTATTTTCTGCGTCCCGTATCATTAACACGAGAGTTGTCTCACTAGTCACTATTGGTAACTTACTGTCGCAAATGCATAATACTCATCAATAGTTATTTCTCATTTTCTCTCTTGTGCTTTGTATTAGTGAGTTGTGCACTTGTGCGTTTTAGGAATATTAAAAACAAAAAAAAAATCCAAAATGATAATCCTCAAAAAAGTAAGTATTAACACTATTAATTTATAAAATTCAGCAGATTAATAAACTACAATTATTCTAATTTAATATAACTTAGAACCTAACTTATTTATGTAATATATTGACAAACTACGGAAACGAAATAAAATTTTTTATTGAAATTCGCAGTAGCGTCCCTAGATGTTGTGATTTTTTCGATACGGCGTTGGCTTCAATCCGGTCTGTTAACGTGTTTTATTTCAATCTCGAACGTGATCGTTGGCTTCATAAGTCCCTACCTATGTCTCGTAAAACATTCTGCATTTTGAAAATAGCATTAGGCTTACGTATCCATCACGGTCGTTATGTAGAAAGTACCAGAAGTGGTGATACATTTCATAAGACTATTTACCTCGAACCTGAAGTTTGTCACCATCATGAACCCAGCTCAATACTGTGACAATTATGATTATCATTAAGGTTTATTATGTTTGGCACAATAAGTTGACTGACTTCTGAAGACTAACCTATTTTATTAGTTAATAATTGTGTGAATCATAGAAATCAAATATGGATTATGTACAAAAAAGTGTTACCTCTTATTAAGTAGTTTAATGTTACCTACTAGAGTTATAGTATAAATTATACTATGATTAGAAAATTTTATTATAAGCATTTAGTGAATATTTTGAGACTTAGAGTACTATTTGTACTATACTATATTATATGTACTACACTTGTACTACTATATTTAAGATTATTTTTTTCTGTTGAATTTGAGTTTTTGAGTATAGATGTCAGATAAGGAGTGCATAATCAATATAAGAACGGAAAATTGACTGATAAGAAGTTTTTAATGCAGATTCATTGAGATTTCATGTATGATTGACGAATTAAATTAAATTTTATTATAGTAAATAATATTTATTAAAATAATTGATATAACGACCCTAAAAAATTGGCAATTATATCACATTAGAATATTTGTGGGTACCTATAATTCATTATGCAAACTATACAATTTGTGTCCTTCGAACAACTACACATTGTAGCCTTCACAATGTATGGTACCGAACTCGCATTGTGATTTGTGATATGTGCTTAGAATTTCGGACATTGTAAGTATTAAGTTAGATATACCCTTGGTTTCCTAGTTAAGTGCTCATGTTTTCCTTTTGAAAATTACATGAAGTTTTTAAAAAAATGGTTAAGAAACATATTGAGAAACCTTCAGAGCAAGTAATCAACAGTTTTCAAGCATTTATACAATTTAATGAATCTAAATTAAATGAAAATTTGAATGGGAATATAGTATACAAAAAAAATAGATATTAGAAATTAGATAATGATTCCTGTGATTAGTAATTACTTTGTTCTTTTTTTAATGTTAATATAACGTTATTTACTTACATACCTATAGTATATATAAAAATATGATGTATCTGTTAATACTATGGGTAATATATGAATTTTTAATGTAGGTAAATTACAAAAAATATAAAGCCATGATCATTTATTCTGTTGTTTATTTTTATGTTTATATTTATATATATTATTATTTATTTTTTGTGTTAAATTATCTTGTTACATAGATCATTATCATAATACATTTTTATATATTTACTAATGAAAATTAAGTATTTATGAAATGTTGGTATCTGATATTAATTTCATATCCAATTTTAACAATTATTATTGTAAAAGGGTTCAAACAATATTTATTATGTATTTTGAAATATTTTGAAATCCATAAACTATAGAAACTAAACATTAATTACATTTTAAATAAACGTTAAAAAAATATTTATTCAATGTAAGTTCCAAATATTAATCGTGAGATGCAAAATGGTTCAAACAATGTTTATTATAATTAAATTAATATTTAAAAACTTATGACCAAAGGAAATTTAACATTAACACAGTATATAATTTTTTTTTAAATATTTATTAAAAATATTGAATAGATATATATGTGCTCTGTGGGATAATATAAAGAGCATTAAATACTTAATGATACTGTTACCATTATAATGCAGGTTTATAGTTTTCATAAAATATTGTTTCTGACATTAAGGTAAAGCGATTTAATGTGATTGAAACATTTTTCTAATTTGTCTACATACACACTGTATATTATGATATTGGGACGTAACTTTCAAGTTAATGTGCACTTAGTAAGACTGTACTCACTCGTTATTAACATTATGGGTGAACTCGTCAGATGAATCGGGAATTTGATCGTCCATCGTTCGACTGCATGTTTGGTTTTAGCAATGTTCTGAGTAATCGTTTAAGACTACGAAGGCTGCAGTTTTAAAAAGAGTTGACCTTAGAAGATGACAAGCGGGATATAAACGAGTGTAATGTATAGACTGTAATATCTCCTTACATTATTCTGAAATATCAATAATTTTAAATTTTAAAACCACAATGTAATATTTCCATGTCAATAACAAGTAAAAACAAATCCACAGTTTCTAGCACGTGTAATACTTACATTATTTTAGGGTGGTTGATGTTGAGACGAGTCAAGCGTCACATGACAAATAAAAAGTAGTCTGAGAGCGGAGAAATCGAGTTGTCCGCACGACGCAATGGCGACGTTGTACACGTCGCGGGACGAGAAAAATGCCAGGGTGGAACTCGGCGTCGCAAGGAGCTTGTATGTCAAGGAGTATAAACATAAATCATAGGAATCGCGGATGTTTCTTCCACGTCAATAAGATACGACGTTTGGTTAAAAATAAAAAATAATACGATTTAAATTAGGAATTAACTATATGAAAAAAGAATTCAAAGGCAATTGCATAATTATTTATTTTTCGATACTTCAATCGCTTTTTATTCTAAATTTAAAATGTCAATATCATATTAAAATTATGGAGGTACGTCTATAACTCCCTGGGGTAAACTGTCCCAGCTTAACAATTGAAGGGGACAAAACGACTGTTTACACAGTTGATACTGTCGTGAGTTAACCCGGTTTATAATATAAATGAATTATAGGACTAAATGGCATTATAAGACTAGAAACACAGTCAGCGAACCGGTCTGCTATCTCTACCTTCTTCAAAACAACTGATAACAAAATAGAAAACTACATTTTGGTTTTTGCCTTTTGGTAAATTTTCATAATTTTTAATTACTTATTATATTCAATTGTAAATACCAAATTGTATGTTTGTAACACACTCATAACTAAATATATTCTTAAAGTTTATAGTATTTACTTGTTGTTATAGAGTTCATATTATAAAGCATCTTTTTAAATATTTACTCTGATTTGAAAGATTTACATTTTTATTTAACAATTTGGATTACACAGTCGGCTACTGAGGAGAAGGTAATAATTTTTAATTACAATCAGTTTTCATAATCCGCTCCACTTAACCATTTTTACAATATTGAAGTTTGAAAAAATAAAACAAAACCTTTAATGACGACTCGCTCACCGATACCAGACAATTGTTGAGTACCTATGAATCACTTGAGACTAACTTTTTAGTTTTTTGTGAATATTGTTGGTATGACAAAATATTTGACATTTTTCTTACAGAGTTGTTTATGCAGAGTAGAACCTACTCTGTAAATTCATTGCCGCAATTCATGCTGTAAAGTAAAGAGCAAGACACCAGAAACAGCCAAATCACGCTATTCACTACTCTTCGAGATTTCACAATATTATTAAGCTCCAGGCCAATTGTCATTTTTAAGGGGTGGTGTTTAAGCAATTATTTCGTTCCTCACTGCCAGTGATCGTCTTTTTGAGTGTAGTAAATTATCATTAGTTTGTGCATACTCTCCACCAAGAGCCAGCATAATACATATTACGCACCTGCATTCACGTCATGTAATTTAGCCATTAGATCATAATATTCAAAATATTTTTGTCGACATGTATTAGTTACACGCATGAAAAAAACAAAATGTAAGTACACCCAATAATGTCTGATTTTAAAAATGTTAATATTTTTGAATGGATAAACAAGATTACATTGCGAGCACAGTTTTATGACTATTCACCACTTTTCGATCTCGCAATATTTTAAGGCCCAAATACACGATATAAAATGATAAAAAATAATATGAAAATACTGGTGATTTGCGAATAACAACATAAACAATAAACAAACACTATTGATTAGCACCTACGATATGATAATTTAATAAATAATTATATCTTATATATAGTTATGCATTTCTAATGACTTATCAAGTAGGAATTTTTTTTTAAAATTCAATCTTTCATATAAAAAGCAAATGTTTGGAGGAAATTCCAAGTATCGACGATCGTTTGTTTTTGAATTATAACAAATTTCAAAGAATGATTTATGACAAATCGTTAATTTACAATTGAATATCCAATGTTGTATAATTAATTTTTCATTATTAGTCATAATAAAAGTCATATACAGTTACTGTGTATACTAAATCCGGTCTTTAATTACAACTACACATCACTCTACTTTCACATCAGAAACAAAATATTAATTCTTTAATTTATCGAAGTGTCGAAGTGTACTTACGTTCACTACATACAAAATGAAAGGAATATATAGAAACAGCCACGACTGTCAAAGAGCCAGCTCTGATTCTGACTATACAATGATGATAAAGTGTCCAGTACAAAACATCATCAATCATTACCGCTGCAATCACAGCCACCACAGTCTTCATCATCGATATCAGCATTGTTAAGATCGGGGTAATTACAATGCTCGGAGGGAATACTAATTAGAAAATATTGTGTCTGAACCGCAATTCAATCGACTTTTTTCTTCTCGCATTTTTCTCGTTGGTTCAAATTTTAACTGTTATTGGGTGTTGGTAGTGTGCATTAACCAACATTGCGTGATGATTTATTAATAGAACATTTACATGCTGTTATTCGGTCGAGGAATGTGGAACGGAGGGGACGACGATTCCATGGGTCGAGTTAATTACAATAATGGTAATAAGCACATAAAAAATCAGAAAATATTGTGTCCGAAATGCATTACACATGACATTTTTTTCGTTTATTTTAGCATACAGCATAATTTTCATCTACTATACAGTTCGGATAAAATATTTGAAGGCTAAAATAAAAGTTAATGTTGTTGTGTGCGTAATCTCAAAGGCTACAAAGCCGTAAGCTTTTGGGAGAAATCAAACAAGTAAAAAATTGAACTGAAGAATAACGTATATTAAGAAGAAAATATGGCAAGTGTATAAATAATAGCCTATGTGCGTGTGACGAGAAGTTGCTCTGGCCTCAATCGCTATGATACATCTGTCCAGGTTGTACCACGAGATCCCGTATAAGTGGTGGTGGTTCATTCACCTGCATGAATGTTTATAACATAATAGTCAACTTATGATTTGTATTCTTCATTTTGTAATTTACAATGAAAAAATATTGTAACATTTGATTTTCATACCACAATTATGCATATATTTTACATCATGTTTGTTTTGAAATTTACTTTATTTTTCATTGTTGTTGGTGGCACTTTTAAAACATAAATATTTAATACATTTTGTGTGAAAGCAATCATTGTAAACACCTGAAAAATATTTTATCTAATAATTCTGTGAAATATGGTAATATTTCACTATTTAAAAGTATGAAAAAAACTAGATACCTACTGTTAGAATGTTTTATTTTTCAAACA
>NW_019101291.1:0-12117 GCF_001856785.1 Myzus persicae
CAATTCGGGTACTACTAACTGGATGTTATTTTCACCGGAACTGAGATCCAACGACGACGTCGTCTTCTTAATTGATTGCGATGAACTTCTTTCAAAGGTGTTAACAAGTTGACCTTCTGTTGACACGTTGCTCTCATCAGACGATCCTTGTGATTTAGGGTTTTTATTTATGTTATTTTTCTTGGTCGTATCCTTTTCTACTTGTTTATTTATTGATGTGTTTTTGTTGAGTGTATTTTTTTTATTTTTATATTTTGGTCTGCTTATTATCTTATTTGTACTTTTGTCTTGTAATTGTGTTTTCTGCTTTTGTTTTATCTTTTTGTATATGTACGAATAATCTATATTTTGATTTCCACTCTCAATATCTATTCCGGATATTGTGTACCTATATCTTCCGTTATATAAAGGAGTTGTCTCATTTTGCCAATCCATGTATTTATCAAATCTTATGAAATCTTCCATGATTAGTGCAACGGTGATAGCAAGTCTCTGTTTTATTTGTTGTTGGTTGTTTCTTAAATTGAGTTTATTGTTGACTTTAGTTATTTTTTTTAATTGGTTTATAATTGTTCTGTACATTCGTTTTACACTTATCATATTGTATTTTAATACCCTGATGTATCTGTGTTTTTTTTTTATTTTTTGGTGTTTATATCTCAGTTTATTATATATTGATATTATTTCATGTTCATTTTTTTTAATTAAATCAATGGCTGTTCCATTTTGTGTTTCCATATTTTTTGTTTTCCCAAAATAGTTATAGAATGCGTTATGCATGTTAATAATGTGTTCTGAATAGTCTTGTTTATTTTCTGGTATTAATAGATTATAGTATTCTGTTTTTCGAAATGCTGGTATTATTAACTCAGTTATTGCAAATATTTTATACTTTATACATTTTGCTAACTCTTGCGTTGCTTTATGTTTTAAATTTATATCAATTATATTATTTGATTGTATGTACATTATATTAATTTTAATAAGGTTTTTTATTTGGTGTATAACATTTTTGTATGTATGTTTAGTACGTTCTAGGTCTTCTAATATAAACAAAGCTTTGGACTCTTCTTTATCATTATCAATTGCATTATTTTCTAATGCTTCATGCATACTTGTTAGTGTTACATCATATAACATATCTGAAGACACAGAAGCTAGTTGTAATATATTTTGTATATAGATTACATTGCATGGCACATCATTAGGCCAATATGGAATGTTTGTTTTAGAAACATTTGTATTTAACCAATCTAAAATGTTAAAAATATTGTTTTTTTGGTTTTTTATGTAATTCCATACTTCAGATATGACGTTTTCTCTACTATCTATGATTGAGTATGTGCTGTATTTATATATTTCATTTAATTTTTGATCCACGTCTTCTATAAGGCTTTTAATAAGTTTTTCTTCGTCTGCTTTTGAATTATTTTCTATATTTGAGCACAAAACAACATTTTCTAAATTTTTTATTATGATCATTGCATAAATTGATGACTCTAACACATTTTTTTTTTGTTCATCATTTGACATTTGTTCTACCCAATACATCAGTTTTATGTTATGGTTTACATTGGTATCACATAATGATGCATTATATTTATTTATTATATCCCATGCAACAATTTGTATGCAGCTATCATTCCAATTTAATTGAATGTTTTTAATTCTTTTCTTATGCGAATCTTCATTTTCGGAATTTAGTAATCCATTTATCGTAATTTTATCATAAGGTATACGACTTGATAATACATCGTTTTTAATTAAATCTTCATCTTTTAGTATTTTTTGTAAAGGTGATTTAATTATTCCAACAATATTGTATATGTTGGCGGAAACATACTCTTGGACTTTTGATGTTAATTCTGGTATATATGTCTTTTTATATTTGTACGCCTCTTCAATATACTCTTTTAGTTTTATAATGTGTGTTAGAAGTTTTGACGCAGTATAATCAAAAATACTCTTTGACGAATTTATGTCATACCATATTATAAAATTTGATTTCGAAAAATGTTTATCATTCGATTTAGAGTTGTAAAATATTGTTAATGCCTCTATATACAATTCATATTCTTTGGCCAACTTCAGTCGCATATATTCACGTGAGTTACCATTATTTTCAATTTTTTGCTCTTGCTTAATATTTATCTGTAATGAAAAAGTTTTTTAATGAATGTTTTTTTTTCAAACAGTTTTAATTTATTTTTATTCTTTGAAATTAATAATAGCAATGACGATGTAACCTCTATTCAGTTTTATACACCAATTATTTCTTTATAAATAATATTCTTAAAGGATAATAATTGTAGTCAATAATTATTATTAATTTTAATTTTTACAATTTATTGTAACAAGGGAGTTAAAGAATTTTGCATGATTTTAATATGCATTCAAACACAGCTTAAGTGATATAGAAATCTGTTATATAATACTAGAAGTCTATAGTAATTCTTTTTTTCGTATTTCACATATTTCTCGCGCGTTAGTGCATATTTTGTTACATTCACATGTTATGTGCCTGTATTTACATAAGCTTTATTTTTAAATTTAAATTCAAATTAAATTAATCTTTGATTGGTAATAAAAATGTAATGTAGATAACCTAAATAATATTCAATGAAATTAGTGTGGGTTGTTTTTTTCGTCGGCTAGATATTTTTAGTTGAAATTTATTGTGAACCACAGATATGCTTTTATTAATTGTATTCACACCACTTTGTACATTAATCATTAATAAGTTGGATAGCAATAAGTATTTATTAAATTAACTATGGAAAAATGAATAGAAAATTGGTTAATGGAATTTTTGTTTTTTTTTTTTTTACATAAGCTTAAAAAGATCCAAAAGTGAAAATGTAAACATTATTTTACATCGATTTAATTTATTTATTTAATTTTTATAAAATGTACATTTATATACTTTATTCCAAGCATAAATTAATAATATTTCCAGTATAAATATTTTTCTGATACGTATAAATCGAAGTCAAAATTTTCGATTTTTAAAGTATATTTAAGTGATATCACATATAAGTATTATGGGTATATTTAAAAAATTTTAATGCATAAATAAATATTTTAAGGGCATTAAGTCCCTAGCCCTATTTAATAGTATTAAAACTTTAATGACAGAATTATGACTAGAGCTAGGATTTTGGTGACTTTTACATTTTTTTTCTTGAAAGCATACAGTTCTAACCAAAAGCTAAGTAACAATTTAGAATGTGTAATTTTTATTTTGCACTTTTTTGCATTTCTTGTGTTTTATGCATTTTATTGTATTTTTAAGCTCATTTTTAGAAATATTACGTTCATTTTGTATATTTAAACTAATTTTTGTTTATTTTAAGTTTTTTTAATGTGTGTTATATAGGTAATCTCAATTAGTATCTATAGTACCCTTATAAAAATAATACCTTTGAACTTATATATAATAGACAACATACCTACCATAATATTATCCCTGTTATACCCTATTTCGATAAAATTATTGTCACTTGCAGTTGGCGAATCGTGAAAATTAAAACTATATTTATAAAATAATACTTGAATATATTTGACAAATTTTTTCCTCTTTTGTATAATATAGAAAATGAATAAATAATAATTAATAATGATTTTTTTTGCTCATCTAAGTACATTTTTTGTCTTATTTTTAGATTCTTTTAGGTCATTTTTCCTTTTTTTTTTAAAGTGCATTTTTGTGTATTTTTTAGGTCATTAAAATCCTAGCTCTAATTTTAACTAACTGCAAATTATGATATAAAGTACAGTGTATTTTAATGAAATTTAATATCAGTTTTCTTCTGGTTTATCGGGATTAATAATTTCTGATTAATAGTTAGAATTAATGTTGTATCACAAGTACCTTAATGTAAATAATAAATTTACTGTACATATTATAAAAAAATATATTTATACTTACTTTTTGATTATTTTTCAAACTATATTTTTCAAGAAAGTTAAAAGCATTTTTATATGGTGCAATATTTTCTGACATCATATCAACCATTTGATCAAAAATATCTAGGTATAAATACATCATCGCTGACGGATCCACGGTTATTTGATCTACGTTTTTTTGCTGAATATTCAATTCATTTATCACTTGGTTTACTTGATTTGATAAAATGTAAATATTGTTCATGAAATTGACCATTTTATCTTCAACTGACTCCCATATACTTAATCCTGTGATTTTATCTTCAGTTCCTGTAACATTTTGAAATTCCTTAATTTCAAAAACAAAATTCTCAATAATTTGTGAAGCTTCCCTCATTTTTAAAAATTTATATGGTGAGTCTAAAACTGTATCATCGGACCAATCATTTATATTATCGGGTATAAGAAAAGCCGCTATATCATCATTAGAATATATTTGTTTTTTTATTGGTATTCCAACGCCAATAAACATATTATACGTCAAATAGTGTACATTACAATACGACATAGTTGTTATCCATAAAAACTCATACGGTGAAGGTACATCGAAATTATCGACTTCGAGAATATTATTAGGTAGCATACAATATCGACCAGGAACCTAAAAGAATACCAATTAATTAATGCTAGATATTTATCAAAATATAAGCATGTTGATATAATTTCACAAATTAATAAAAACAATTAAGTATTAAACACTTACGTTAAGATAAATTAAAACAAATATAATTAATAATCTTTTCATGATAATAACTTAAAATAATAGAAAATAACGATTTGACGGAATAGTTCACTTTAATTATATGTAATACTACGTTTAATGATTATAAAAATTTAATAAACACTTGATATAACTTCATTTATGAGTAATATATTAACAAACAATTACAGACATCAACCTCGATAAAAATGGTGTTAACAACCGATAAATTACATACGCGTAGACTGGCATTTTTAAATCATTTTTATATACATATATAAATCTCAGCAGTACAAACAAACGTCTAGAGCAACGCTACAAATAACAAACAAACATGTGATTAACGTCATTCGGTTACGCAAATAAAAACCTATACTCGATGGAAATTTCAAATGAACAATGTGTTTAACCATACAGGATGGAATGTTGAATGTATACAGAGTGCAAAGGTTTAAAGAGCAAAGATAATACAAAAATTTATATACCTATCATTTCTATTTAAATGGTCATCTATATTATGCATTTATTTGATCATTACAATTTGTCTTATATCGCCATAAACATTAAATTGACGATTTCTAGTCAAACGATATTCTTATTTCGCTTGAATTCAAAACAATTTAAAGTAGATACTTGACATTTTCATTAAATGTTTATTTTATCATTGATACATGATCAATAGGGAACGGATTTTATTGTGAATACATATTTTTGTTGGAATAAGATATTTTAAATTTGATAAAAAATGTGTATGCTTCATATATTTCTAATTGAAATAAGCCCACATTGTTTTACATATTTTGGTATAAATACATAGTTTTACATATTTGGTAAATATATACATATTTTAGTAATTTTTGATTTTTTCGTTGATATTTGACGACTTAACATTGTTTATGTCGTCTAAATCAGCAAAATTAGAAATTTTTGATGACCACCAAATATTACACGTTATCTAAATGGCATTTACGTACTTATTTCCGGCACGCAGCATGCCACTATACAGATTAAAACTAGTTCAGTTAATGTCGATAATTGATCAATATTTTGACTTGTTTTAAACTATTTATAAACAAGAAAATATTTTTTTTCAATTATTGATTAAAAACATTTTTTGCTCGATTTATCCTACATCAGTTCTTAAAGCTGTACAAAAATATTAAAATACTAATGAACAATTTGTTTTAACATATGAATTTAAATTTTGACGAAATTTGTCAGGTTCGTGAAAATGTGCAAATTATTTTGTAATTAAAAATTTATAAAATAAATAATTTAGCTAAGGACTGTAAATTCAAAACAAAATTTCTCATAAGTTTAGTTTATAATGTTAATATTATAACCAAAACATCTAAATAATATATTAACAAAGTTTTTTTAATAGATATTTTAAATTGAAGAAAATTAACGATGTTAGTTATTTCATTGTAATTAAAAGACATAATTCGTGAGGACTTTTACGTATATCATCAATTTTGCCATACGAAATGGCATTTTCAAAATATTTAGATTATTTTAACCAACTATACCTAGTTATACCATAAATCTATTCACACTTTTCAACGTACTAAGGTAGGTATTGACTCAATAATTAACAATAATAATGGAATAGAATAGAAACAATACGAAAATAGTATAAGTATATAGTAAATAAATCAAATTATTAATATAAATAATATGTTTCGGCGAAAATTAAATCAACCTACCAGAAAAATAAGTTACTTTAATAGCCACAGGGCCGGATATGACGGGGGGCATTAAGGGCATATGCCCTGGGCCCTCAAATTTTAGGGGCCCCCGAGACTCGAATCAGAAATATAAAAAAATTGCAATTTGGGTTCTCAAACTATGTTTTTAAAAAAAAATATAGTTTTGAAGAATTTCTACCACTCGCTGGTTATGTCGATCTGACGCAACTAAAGCATTATTTCATGGATATTCTTAAATAAAATCTACTCTTGACAGTATATTTAATAATTTAAATGAGTTACCAAAAACACGTGATGAAGCAAACGGACTATACAACAAGATGTGTAAGTTAGAAACAGGTATATATTGTGCATTTTGGAACGAAATTCTGGATCGTTTCAACGCTACTAATAAAATTCTTCAAGCTCCCACATTAGTCCTTAATAATGCTGTTGCATCTGTCAAGTCATTAAAGTGCTTTATTGGTGCTCAACGTTATGGTTTTTCATGTTTGAGAAAAAAGGCAAAATCATCTCAAAATCAAATGAATATAATGATAATAAAAAACGATCTCGTAAAAATTAATATTCGATTGAATCCTTTAGATTATGGCAAAGGTCCTTATTCACAACTAAATCATTCAGAAAAATTTCAAGTAGGTTTTTCGCCTGTTATAGATCAAATGTCATCAGCAATAAGTCAAAGACCTAAAGCATATGAAGTAATATGTGATCGTTTTGGATTTTTTGGACAATTAAATAATCTTAGCAACGAAGAATTACAAGAAGCTGCTAAAAAACGTGTAGCTGTATACGATGACGACTTAGACGAATTGTTGTGTGTTGAAATAATTCATTTTTCTGGATTTATAAAACTTTATTCCAAGCCAGCAAAAATGAGTAGGGGAGAATGGGGGAATACCGGTCAGTGGGTAATACCGGTCACTAATATTTAAACAAAACTATCATATTTGAGGTTATACAAACACTTTTGATTAATAAATTATGATATCGTTATCTAAAATTTAATACGGCTTGATAATCGTATGATTTTTTCCCGACCAAAAATGTGATAACATTTCTTATCACATTTCACTACTAAAATCTGAACATTTAATCATCATCGTAAGGTAAGATTTTTTCTCTTTTCTTTACTTTGTTTTAGTAGAATATAATCCTTAATACGTACAGAATATGTTCTTATACTTAAACTAGTCCTATTTATCATCATATTAATGTTTTAGTCATTTATGTAAAACATATGCGAAAGGGGTAATACCAGTCAAAGTGTGTGGGGTAATACCGGTCAATTATCATATTATACATCCCGACCGGTATTACCCCCATTTATATTTTAATACACAATTAAAATGCAATATTAATTAACAAATTGATAATAATATATCGTTATAAATTTATTAATTTTTTTAAAATATAGTTCCCTACCTAAAAATGTATATTATCACTAATTAATTAAGTATATTTTTACTTAGATGCCGCGTAAGTACGTTAGAATTACAAATCGAGGTGATTGGTCCCATGAAAATTTATTAAATGCTATGAGTGCAATTTCCAATAAGGAAATGAGCATTAGGAAAGCCTCAAAAGCCTATGGTATTCCGTTCAGCACACTCCAAGAAAGGATTAAAAAGGGCAAAACCCAAATTTTAAATCTTGGGCGTAAACCTGTATTTTGTATTGATTTCGAAAATGATATGACTGAACATATAAAAGATTTAGCCAAACTATTTTATGGAATCACACCTTTGCAGTTAAGAAGTGCTGCTTTTGCGTTTGAAGAAGAAAACAAACTTCAACACAATTTTAATCGTAGTCTTAAACTTGCGGGAATAGATTGGTTTTATAATTTTATTAGACGTAACCCATCAATAACCATTAGAAAACCTGAAGCAACAAGTATTGGTCGTATAACAGCTTTTAACAAAACTGAAGTTTCACTTTTTTTTGAAAACCTTGAGATGTTAATGGAAAAGTATTCATTTATTCCTTCGAACATTTTTAATATGGACGAAACCGGAATTTCCACCGTACAAGACCCAGGAAAAATAATAGCACCGAAAGGCCAAAAACGTGTAGGTTCTGTCACTAGCTGGGAAAGAGGGAAAAACGTAACTGTTATTTGTTCCATGAGTGCGTCAGGTACATTTGTTCCTCCTGTATTTATTTTCCCAAAAAAGAGAATGTGTCATCAATTACAAAGAAATGGTCCTCCAGGTGCAGTATATCAGTGTACCAAAAACGGGTGGTCCAATGAGGATATTTTCCTTGTTTGGTTACAGCATTTTGTCAGTTATACGAAACCATCAACGGCGGAACCCGTTCTCCTTATATTGGACAACCACGGAAGCCATATTAATTTGCCTGCTTATGATTTTTGTAAAAAAAATAATATAATAATGTTGTCATTGCCACCACATACCTCACATCGAATGCAACCACTTGATGTCACATTTTTTGGACCACTAAAGCAGGCATTTAAAAGAGAATGTGATTTATTTATGAAGTCAAATTCACTAATAAAAATAACCCCGTATGATTTGGCTGAACTGTTTAATAAAGCATATTCTATAGTGGCAACAATACAAAAAGGTGTATCTGGGTTTAGTTCGACAGGAATATACCCAATGAACCCAAATGTTTTTACTGAAGAGGATTTTTTCGCAGCAAATACATTTGCTACTGACGATACCAACACCATTTCTCCAGTTGTTATTGAAATGAATTCTACTTCTGAAGAACCATCAAATTCTACAAATAACATTATAAATAACTCTGTGCCTTCTACATCTACATCATCGGAATATCGTGTTGCCTTTAAATCAATTACGCCAATTCCAAAAAAACCATCTCCAAAAGTGGTTCGCCGAAGATCTGCAAAACAGCACTCCACTGTTATAACATCTACGCCAATGAAAACGATACTCGAATTAAAAAAAAATAAAAGAAAAACGAAAATAAAGAAAGAAAAACCTGCCGCTCACCCCCAAAAAAAAGAACAAAAGCCTAAACCAAAGAGTGAGTAAATATTTTATGATTTATTTTCATACAAATTATTTTATTAAAATGTAATTTTACCAACTATTATATTATTTAACTTTGTTTAGAATCTAATAAGAAGAAATTAACAAAACGAAAATTATTTGAGGACGACGGTTCTAGTTCAGATAAAGATGTTGATATGATAGAAATAGTTGATGACAACAGTGATGATAATATTAATGATGGCGAGGAGGTTTGCTTAATATGCGAAGAGAGTGGAAAAGATGAATTGTGGTACAGGTGCACACAATGTGGTTTCTGGGTACATTCAGAATGTAGTGGAGCTGATACTGCAGTTGACTATATTTGTGACATCTGCATGAGGATGATCAGAAAAAAAGAAATAGCCAAAAAATAAGCACTTCCTAATTAAATATTTTTTTTTCTAAGTATATTAGGTATTTATATATTATTATTTTTAAATACTAGTAGGTAAAACAAGTTGTTTACCTAAAGTTAAAGGGTCCTATATTATGAAATTTAAAAGACTACATTTATTTTGTTATGAATTGTTATTACTTTATTTTTAAGAATATGAACTGATATGATTAAGAATGGATAATTAGTCCTTATTTAATATTGTTTTTTTTTCTAAGTATATTAAAGGGTTCTGTATTTTGAAATTTAAAAGACTGTACATTTATTTTGTTATGAATTGTTATTACTTTATTTTTAAAAATATGAACTGATATGATTAAGAATGGATAATTAATTCTAATTTAATGTTGTTTTTTTTTTCTAAGTATATTAAAGTGTTCTGTATTTTGAAATTTAAAAGACTGTACATTTATTTTGTTATGAATTGTTATTACTTTAGTCTTTATTTAAAAAAATATAAAGCGATACTATTTGATAGATCCTATTATTAAGGCTAGATAATTAATTTAGTATGTATACATTGTTATTACTTTCTCAATGGTAGGTACATAAGAACAATGTGTTACTTAAAAATACTGATTTGATGTAAAATGTAATGTTTTAATAATAAATGTTGAATTACCTATGTGTTTATATGGGGATTTTGTATGACTGGTATTACCCCAGGGTAGGGGGAATACCGGTCATTTGCGATTTTTTTAAAAAAAAAAAGAAAAAAAAGTTAAACTTAATTTAAAATTTTGAAAATTGTATATGTAGTAGCTAACAACTTTATAGTTCTAATGTAAGCAGTAGAAAATTTTTTGGTTATTTATTACCGGTGATACATGAATTCCCGCTTAGGTGACCGGCATTCCCCCCATTCTCCCCTAATGAGCATTTTATATACAAAACTTTAATTGAAAAAGACGTAATATCAGCTTTTCCAAATGTTGAAATCGCATTACGCATGTATTTAGTAAATATTGTCACCAATTGTAGTAGTGAACGCACATTTTCAAGATTGAAAATTATAAAAAATAGATTACTAACTACAATGAATGAAGATCGTTTAAACTTTTTATCAGTTATGAGCATTGAAAGCGATGTGTTGGATAATCTGTCATTTGATGATATTATAGATGACTTTGCAGAAAAGAAATCAAGAAAAGTATGCAATTTATAATATTCTATTTTCTATGTAAACATAATAGGTTAATGACTGTAATAATAATCTTAACTTTTAATTGACTATTTTCTTAATAAAAATATAAATACAAATTTTTGGTACAGTTTATTAATATATATATTTAATTAAATACATTTTAGCCTTAGATTATATTTTTTTATTAATAAAATAAATAATATATTACTGTATGACTTGTTCAATTTATTTAACATAAATAGTTATTTTTAGTTGTAACTATAAATATATTTTACGCATGGTATAAGTTTAGGTAGTATGCAACTACCTCGTGTCACTTGGGTACTGGAACTGAATAATGATTACATACTTACTCGTAATAGTGGATTGAATTTGTAATAAAAAAGAAGGAAAAAATAAATTATCTGGTAACTATAATACGATTACTATTGCAATATATAAATAAAAATGAAATGTCACATGTATGTTAGCTCATCACTTGAAAACTACTCCACTGATTTGGTTTTTTTTTTGGTGTTAATTATTGTCAGGACAAGGTTTTGTGATATCGATAACACATTTTGTGTTAATTTAAAAAAAATAGTTAAAGCTAAAAGAAACCGAACCAACTATAGTATTAAAGATTTGGAAACTTTTTAAACAGTAGAGGATCTAAAGAAGAACATGAATACAAAGTACAACAATAAAGATGCAGAGAAAAATCCAGATGACAAAATATGGCAGCGCATACAAAACACTATAATGAACACCTCCAAAACCACATTAAATGTGAAAAAAAAATATTGAAAATTGGACAACACTAAATATTTGATCGAGAATAGATCGGTAGTGAACCGATGGCGAGAGTACCTTGAAGAACTATATCAAGAAGATAATTACAAGATATCAATAAAGAAACTGATGTATGCTCTTATGAGTAGATGAAATCAACGGAGAACTACTACAAAATACAAACGAAAGCATAAAAGATACGATGTTCTATCGTATCAAACAGAAATAATCAGGGCTTCAAAACGTTTTCATAACGTTACGAGTATAACGTTAAACGATTCAAAAAACAATTGAAATCGATAACGGATAACATATCGGTAAACGACAAACGATTGAAACGAATAACGGATAACATATCGGTAAACGATAAACGATTGAAACGGATAACGGATAACGGAACAGAAACGATAAACGATTAAAATTAATATCGA
>NW_019101292.1:0-11611 GCF_001856785.1 Myzus persicae
AAAAAAAAAAATACACAAATCTCGACCACTTTCTTTCATTATTAAAGTACGATATTGTCACACATATTCATTATTCAATATAGGTATATTGTATTCTTCTTTGCATAGGTAAATATCATATACGAAATAAATGTATAAACAATTCAATAAAATAAAATAATATTATCGTTTTTTATATAATTTAGAATTTTAACATCGAATTAAAGTATAATATAATATTTTTTTTATTAACTTTACTGTATATTATTAATATTAGGAGTTTTATACGAAAACAAATCAAATAATAAATTTGTTACATGATTGCATATCTACACACGTAATATAAGCTATAATACAAATAAAGTAAATGATTTCAATATTTGGAGGAAAATATAGGTAAGTACTCGATTCTTGTCCAAACATTTTCGGGAGAAAAATTAACAGCGGTGGAATAAGGGATTTCAGTTTGGAATTTTCCCAAAAATACACCAACGCGTGGCGTTATCATAACAATATAATGCCATGCCGATGAGCAATTATTATATTCAGCTGTATTTTAGCGGTATATGCACACCAATTGTTATTTCATTATAATATATGATCTGCTCTACAGGTTTCAATGGCCTAAAAATCCGCAATTACAAATTTGAAGCATTAGGTGACGAGAAGAGAAGATAACCCGAAAGCACCTGCGTGTATCTGGTCAAGACCCACCCCAAGTCTACTAACCCCATCCCGTCGGTAGCCTACGAGAATTAATTATACAATAGTCTTTCCTACAAATTCGTATCGTTTCCGCGTAGTTTCCGACTAATGGACGAGAAGACCCATTTACGATTTTCGGTGTGTCTCTGCATCGATATAGCTTCAACAGTAACACAATAATATCACAACAATCTAACACTATTTATAATAATTACAACAATAATCGTATATGAACGCACTCGGCCCGAGAATTAATCGTCCGCTATTGCGTATTTCCGGTAAACCGAGGCGGGCATGTATATATATAAATGCAGATTCGTGGTCCGCACAGCTTTCCCGCTTTTCCTTCGACTAACATGCGGGAAAACGGAAAACCGTTACTGGTCACTCTGTATATTCAATATGCATGTTCACGCATGTTATGACATGTGAAATACGAAAACGAGAACCGATATAATATTATATTATATTATTATGTGTATATAATATAGGTGGTGCTCCGGACATCGTCGCTCATAGTTCATAATTATTACATCGGTATTATATTATACACCTCCTAGGTTAGTACTTATTAATAGTTATTTCCACCATCGCAGCCTGACGAAATATCATGATGACATTGGGTATTTGGGTAATACAATTGTGTCTCGTTGACACCGGTAGCCGAAGGACGTGAAAACGAACAAATCTTACTTGTGCCTTTCCTGAATAATTATCTACATGACTATAGAATTGGGTGGCTTACAGAATTTAGTTTGCAGTAATTAATTATTTAGTGTGTTTAATTATTATGTTCAAAAATAACTTCTAATGCTTTGTCTCGAGAAATCATTTTGAGGGTATTACTTTATGATGTCTATAATGAGAACAATATGTAAATGATTGTGAGTGGTGTTTTTGGCCACTATGATTGTTTATGGACAACTACCCTAATAGCACAAGGACCTTCCTAGGTAGGTCGCAGGCTGGTCTATTGAGACTGGCGGACCATAAATATAAAGGGCCTATATGCTTCCGGTAGAGTCTGGGGAGGGTCTATAGACTTCCTAATGTCCGTTTTGAGACTATTCATGAGACCTACCCGACAGGAACCAGATAGGATATATTTTTTATACATCCTAAAATATGCCCATAATGGTCTATTATGCTACCTATTTAGGTCTAGAAGAGTCACAAAGTACATTGATATTATTTATTTAATAATACCTCAACTTCATGCAATAATTAGGTGTTCATTATTTTTTATCTGCCTTTGAAACAATGTATTAGGAGCCGTCTATTAAATTTTCAAGAATTTTTACCCAACAAGTACAATTTTATTGATAATAGAAAAAAAAATTTTAAAAATTGGAAACTGAAAATGTCTGTAAACAGCTCAAAATATTTTGAAAATGCTATGGTTCATAGAAAATGCTTTTATAAACGTTCAGTCAAAATTGAATGTATCTACCATCATTTCTTTCAGAGTTACACCAAAAACCAATATCGATTTTGTCGAAAATCGGGTTTGAGTAAAAATTCCCGTTTTTTCCTTAATTTTTCATTTGCTTTTTAAGACGCTTATGAAAACTATTGTGAAATTTTTACTTTTTACCCCCCAAAGTACCAACTAGATTCACTTTCCTATCAGAAAAGATACTGTTGAAGAAAATTCGCTCAGAATCTAAAATACAATAATAGATAATAATAGTAGGTATTTTTTTTTTTTTATTATTATATGTTAAAACTTTTTGAAAACTGAGTTCATTTGTCAGTGATACTGTAGGTTTTTTAGCACCCGAGTGTTAGTGTGGCGAGGATTTGTTGATAAAAATGGATGGTTATTCATTCGAGAGCTAGCAACACCGGCCGATATACGTACACTCAGAGCGTTTCCGCACCACACCAAACCACAATCACAATAATAGTACTTATAAATTGTTATATTTCAAATTAAATGTTTTATATTAGAATTTTATTTATAATATAACATATAATAATTTTATTTATAATATAATATATAATAATACAAATATATTAATTGTATACAAGCTAATTTAATATATTGTATTAGTCACAATTTTTTTTTGCCATTAATTGCCGCTCCCAACGCTCTTTGCAATGTTTCAGCCATCCAGTTATTGCTTTGTTTATTTGAATTGTATTTGATTGCTGGTGTATTTTTAAAATAACACCTGAAAATGATATTTGAGTGGTAATAACTATTATATAGAAAAATAAAGATTTCAATAGTAATAAATGTTATCTGGAATGAACACTGAAAACAATTTCCTATTTAGAAGTTTATAAAATAGAACTGTAATCATATAATTCATATAACATTTAGTAAAAGAATGTATTTTTTTAAATGCTATTATGTCAGTGTCTATATTATAAAATATTAATACTAAACAACTATATTACCCATAAAGAAGTAAAACAAAAAAATGCATACATTATTGTATGATTGGCAAAAACCAGAGCCCAGAGGTGTATTCAGAAATATTTTAAGGGGAAGGTGGGTAAAATAGATAATATAATACATAATATTTAAATATAATATAACCATTTGAAATTGTCAGTCATTGAATTTTTCTTAAAAAAAAAATAGTAAATAAGACACTGAGCAGACGACCCCCTCAAAAAAAAATTCTAGTCGCGCCACTACTAACATGATAGTTATTATTAAGTTATCGGAGCCATATTCTTTTCAATTTAATTTATATCTTGTGCACATTGCAGGGAAGTACGCCAGGGCCTAACTTAACAATATACCCAATAATAATAGTTTATATTTACTAATGCAGTAATACTAATAAAATGTTTTGATAATCTACTTACTCATTACTAATTTATATAATGTAGTACATTTTAGAGCAATTTTATCATCTTTTTTATTATTTGAACCACGACCGGTAAGTGACATTTGTTTACCAAAATGATCAGTGATTAATGTATCCATTATGCATTTAGTTACCATACACAAATCATTACCTCTCATCTCTTGTAATTTTTTTACCTAAAAATATTTAACAAAAATATTGTAGTATATCAATAATATATCTTAACATATTACACTATTTGTTTTCTCTTTCTGAGCCATACACAGATCCAATTTTATGTTGTTTACACTGATTTAAAGAAATACATTAAGGAAAAAATATTATTGTAATATTAAACAAGTATTTCTTTTATTGCAATAAAATGCTTTTTAAAAGTATTCCAAACAATATTGAAATATACTATCAATATTTGGAATTTTGGAATTTAAATATAAATTGTGCATTACAGAGAAAACCAATTAAGAAAAAAAAACTTACCAACTGTTTGTAAAATACATTGTCATTTTTTAATTTTTTCTCTACTTCATTTAAAGAAGCTAAATTGTCAATTGGAAACCCAGTTAAAATTATATTTTCAATAATGCTGTCATTCATATTTTGTGATTTCCTTAATATTGAATAAATTTCATTTAACATATCATTGTGTTTTTCTTGATTTAACATTATTTTGTTTAATTTAATGTTTATTTTCGGTACAAATGTAGATATATACTTCATCTGCAATTCGTTATTTACTGTAAAAAAATAATATCCACACGTTATGCCTTATGATTAAATTGATTTTAAACTTAAACTAAAATTTGATAATTACCATTATGTTTGTTAGTTTTTGGAGACATAGGAGATATTGGAGGTGAGAACAGTCTTCGAACAGCCGTTTTTTTATTTAGTTCTGATGGAGTTGATGTTTTTCGAGTATCATTATAGTTATAATAAGTTGAACTTTCAAACATTTCTGGAGAAATGCAATTATTATTTGTAATATAATTAGCCATATCTAAATAGTAAATTATAATTGTATTAAACCTATTATTAATTTGTATGTTTGAAAAACAAGATTAATTACATTTAACAAGCAATAGGTAAAAACTACAAAAAATGCATCTTTAAATAATTTTATTTACCGGGTAGATATTTGTATGGTGATTCATCAGAAACATTTATTTTACCAACTGAAGAATTCATGGTCACAACATCACTATTGCCTTTATAGTGTGTAGATGATTTAGACGTGCCTGAATACAATAATTAAAATTATATTTAAGGGCAAAATCTACAAAGTATATACATTTAAATTTGATTTTACCAGGTTGATATTTGTATGGTGATTCATCAAAAACATTTATTTTACCAATTGAAGAATTCAAGGTTACAACATCACTATTTTCTGTATGTCTGGATGATTTAGATGTACCTGAATACAATTTTGATTATATTTAAAGAGCAATAGATAACTACTAAGTATATTTTACATAAATATTTAAATTTGTACTTACCTGGTTGCCAAATGTGTGCCAATTCATCACCATCTTTAGATACATTAATTTTACCAATTGAAGAATTCAAGGTTACAACATCACTATTTTCTGTACGTCTAAACGATTTAGATGTACCTGAATACAATTAATAATATTAAAAAGTTGTTGGTTTAAATGTATATAATATATTTTACCATGATTTTCTTTATGTATATCATTCTTATAAGTGTTTTTGACTTCAGAATAAAATGTTGATTGAGGTAGAGGTAGTGAGGTTATTTTTTTTTGTTTTAACGTTTTGAATTTATTATTACCCTGAGGTTGTGAGTTAACATTTAATGTTTGGTTTGAATTATATGTTTTGAATTTTAAAGATCTCTGAACTAGAATATTATAAGTTAATCAAACATTTATATTTTATTTTGACTTTAATCTTATTGTTTCAATTATTAATAAATTTACCTGGTGCTTCAAATGGATGTTCTGGTAATGGAGGAATTTTTGATAATATTTTTTTTACATTTTTTTCTTTAGTTGGTGATCTAAATTTATGTCTTTTGGCAGCTAGCTTTCTTCTTTTTATTTTAGAAAGTGCAGCATCATGCTCTGATTCAATGTCTTCTGTTTCTGAGAGTTCAACGGCAATTTTTAATTTTTGTTTTGCTCTTATGAAATCATCTAATACATATAGGTAGTCATTTAAAAAGTTACAGCTTTTAAAATCAAAAATATTTATTATTTGTACCTGAAGAGGCCCATATTTTACTAATTTTAAATGTTTTCCAATCTGTACTGTATGGTATACATTGTATTACCATTTTGTCATAACACTTAGGATTAATATGTTGGTTATATGGATAATATGAATATGACTGATCTGCTTTAATCCAATTCCGTGGAACCAATTGTATACTGCGATCATCAAATTCAATAACAACAAACTTTCTGAAAATAACAGTAATATTACAATTAATCAACTTTGAAATTAAATTGATTATTTGAGTCACCAATACTCACTTATTATATTGTTTATTTTTATTTACAAAATTAAATTAAATGTATATAATATATAGGTAATGGGTTGAATAATGATATACGTATAACTAAAGATATGGTCTCTCTTCTTGATCAATATGTAAAAGTGGCATAGCAGCAAACATTAAATGATCATAAGAAATTGGAAAAAGAAAATATTTTCCAATAATAAATTTAACAGGCCAACTCAACTGTTGTGAAAGTTTTGATACTTCATAAATTCCTAAGTTTGAAGATGAAGAAGGTAAAGTATATAAAGGTTTTATATTCAAGAATTCTTTTCCAATTACAATATTATCTTGAAATTTTTCATTGTAACAAAAATTATCAATAATAACAATCTTCCCATTTCTTAATTCACAACAATTATTAGCTTTACTATTAATGTCAAATGTCATGCCTTCGAGTTTTAACACTGAGTATTGTATTGTGCAACCATTTATTATTGGACCACTTGCATGTTTATTTTTCAAACTTATTTTAACTTGAATGTTTTTATTATGCTGAGACTTGATTCCATAAATATCAATTTCTTGTAATCTTTTGGCGATTTGTTGTAAAGGTTTATCATCTTTTTTAATCAGAACTTTAAGTTTTTGCATAAAATTTTCAAATCGAAAAGAACTAAATGTGTCTAAAGGACCAAAATGTCTTACATCGTCTACTAAATGTAAGAGACCGTGAACATTATGAGAAACGTGATGTTTGCCATAAATTAATCTAAAACTTGCAACAAAATGTTTGAGCAAATTTTCTGCATATTCTAAATAATTTTCTTGAAAGCAAAATTTTTTGGAAATTAATAATGTTATGGCAAAGTGTAGAACAAGAAAGTTGTTATATATGTCTGGGGAAAGAATAGATTTGAATATTACAGGGCCACTATACAATAACAGTTGTCTAAATTCTGTTGCTTTCCATTGCCTAAAAAACATCAATCCTCTTGGTTTTCTTTGAAACTCTATTGGTGTGTAAGGTTTAACCAATTTTTCAAGTTTATCAGAAATTAATTTTACTTTTCTGAATTGTAAACGTACACTTAATCTATCACTACACCATAAATTTAAAAGTTTTTTCATGACACCTAAGCATACTAAATGTAAATAGTCCAGAGGTACGTTGGTAACAAGTCCAATATTTGGAATACGTTCTAATGGACATGAATAATTATGATAGTCATTATCTGATTTAAGTACAAATTCTTCATCAGTACGTTTTCGACCAGAGACATGAGAAAAGCAGATTCTTCTTTCAATATTTTTTCCTTCGTCCCAACATTTGGTACAACTTGAATACCCAGTATGGCCTTTAACACCCAATATAAAGGATTTTGCAGGTGCATCTGCACATATTATTTTTATTTTAAATGGGTATTTTTTATTATTATATAATAAACCATTGTCTACAATGTCTATTGCTTCTTCAATGAAATCGCTTAAAAATTGTTCACAACTTTCTGGCTTTTTTGAATAACTATGATAAATACCAATTACAAAAACTTCATTGCAGCCTATTATTGAACCAAGGATAGGCCACAACTGACTCCCCGAAGACTTGCTTATAGGTAAACCATCGATGCCAATCATAAGTTCAATTATGGTTGAATTACAGAATATTTTATTTTTATTAATGAAAGATAAAATTCCTCTTTTAAGGCCATAATGCCAATAAAGGCCATGATTAATTTCTTTTATATTAACATTTCTAGGAGTATTTAATAATGTCCTAGAATCTATAGGAAAATCATTGAAACAACTGTGAGTCTTTAATATGGATAGAAGAGTACGTAATGAAGTATGGCTTATCCCATTATTGACTGCCCATTCTGCTAGTTTATTTTTAAATGATATTAAGTCAAATTCAAAATTACTTATAGGTTGAACTTCTTGAAATTGTGACACATTAATTGAATTCAGAAAATTAATACTATGAGAAGGCTGTATAATAGATGAATCAATAATTTGGTTTGAACCAACTGCATGTATAGAATTTGATGAGTTGTTAATATTTAATGTATTAGTATTACATTCTACTGCCATTTCATGACTCTTATGTTTTTTTTGGTTTCGGGTTATTGATAGATGTGTATCAGGAAACAACACACTTTTTACAGCTTTGATTTGGCTTTGCACTCTTCGTCGTAACTGCCGAGAAGATATTTGGTTATGAGGATGTAATGTTCTATAGAAAATAAAAACCAAGAGAAAAATATGAATAAATTCTGAAAAAAATTAACAGTTTGCCAAACATTATAAATAGAAAATATTGTGAAGATGAAACAATTTACTCAAGTCTGCGATTAATTAGTAAATAAGGGAATGTTCATTGATAACATTTCAACAATTTCTTGTTGTTTGAGATTTGTTTAACATTACATTTTTCAAAACATGACCGAAAAGATAATTTATCAACATATTGATTAGGTATATTTTTTTGTCATGGTTTGCAGCTATTTTGTTAAGTTCCTCAAGTCCTATGGATTAATTTATGAAGTTCGATTTAAACTTTTAATAAAGTGAATACATAACAGAAGCTTTTAAATCCTCATTCTATTATTATAATTTTATCATGATAATGTACATAATAATGATAAAAAAAAAACTCTTGTTGTCCCTTTATATTAATTTAAGCTGGAGTATCTTGCCTAAATATTCCACTGCTAGTTATGTAACAAAAATTATTTCAAACCTACAATATTTAATTAAATGGGAGATAATATTTTATAACTAATGCATAATATAATTAAAAAAAAAAATTGTGCTTTTATTATTATAACACAAATACTTAACCCACAAGACTTTTAAATTTCTTTCACATACCTATTTCAAAATCTAATAGAATACAAGGATCAATAATTGTAATTTGAATTTCAAATTGAGTAAATAAATTACCTATAATAATAATAGACCTATAATAGATACCTAATATATATATTATGCAATAAGTAAATTAACTTAATTTAATTATAAGTAGATAATACGCACGTAAATAATCAATTTCATAATACAAACCTTAATTCTACAACTTCAGCGTTTTCAAGGGCGTTTTCTTCAGAGTCTGACATAGTGAATACTTGTTAAAGTTATATAAACGTAATTATCCTGAAAAGTAAAACAATAATAAATGTATTATAGTTATAACAACAAAAATATTGTAAGAACGTACATAGGTACATAATATAATAGAAAGCTTGCCTTAGGTCATACTTAGCATATAGTTGGTCCATTGTATGTAGGTATCTAAATCCTAACCAACATTTACTGCATACCTAAATCTGGTACTAAGTCAAACCTAACCTAATTCTTAATACATTGCTTAAGTGATTATAGGTAGTTTATAAACATAATATTCTATTAACCTACTGAATATTTCTACCAAAGTAAGAATAATACCAATGTTGCTTTATTTGCCAGAATATACATACTAAGTATACCTAACAGGACATATTTGATAATACTACCTATTTAATTTTACTTTAAATGTAATATTGTTCTAAAATTGTTAATTAAAAATTACATATTATTTTTAAAAAAGGAATAATATTAATCATAATAATCTAACATTTTGAGATTGTAAGACAATGCTATTAAAAATATTTATATTTTTGGTTGTAAGATAAAGTATACATGGATATAACTGCTTATTATGTGCTCCAAAATATGGAATGGAATTTAAAAAAATTAAATCATTAAAATATTTATTTTAATATGACAAATTACCGTTCAAGTTACATAATATTATGCAAGTAATATAAATACAACTACATTGCCTTCCTATATTATATTATATAAAAACAAACTATCTATCTTTATTTGTCTATTTACACCTACTGAGAAATTATAAGTACAATAAATACATGAATAGATTACAGATAAACTGGACCAAGTATTGATGTACCTATACCTAGCACCTGCAGCATTATACATAATCTGTTAACATAACTTATCACTGTTTTCAATGTACATTAATTCAACAAAATATATTACACACAGTTCTCGACTTGGTGGGAGTACCCCAACTAATTTTTCAGAAATATTATCATTAAGTTTATTAATTAATAAAGTTTAACAAGCGACGGGGACGCTATTTTTTTAAAAGTAAACAGAGTCCCCTACTTTAATTTTGCCAAGTCGATCACTGCATAAATACATACGTAGGTAACAGACATTTAAATAATTTAATAGTTATTACTTACTTGATGCTTTTTTAAGAGCACACAAACAATTACTACTCTGTTCAATGGTGAACACAGACCACTATGACAGTGTTACAAAGGAAAAAACCAAAATTAAAAACTTCTTTGACTAATAATCATGTTCTTGAGACCGTTGGCAGCGAGTGTAGAGTAGGTAGTCGAGTGGTGGCGATCAGACGATGTCTCAACACGTGTAATGATGAAAGCACTTAGGTATTCGATGAACGACGAAAAGTAATAACGTTACTCGACACTAGCAGAATTAAAAAATGCTTAATGGCAGTGAGCGGCGATTGCAATATGGCGAGAATAACGTCGGCGATCGCATAACACATTAGAAAAAAAACGTGGTAGGTATACACGGCAATACACAAATAGTTAACGGCGGCTTGCGATAAAATTACACCGGTCGCGGTGCCGTCGATCAACAACGGTTGCCGCGATGACTGTCAGGCGTCAGCCAATCACAGAAGGCGAAGCTATCGTCTAGGTGGTTAGGCAGCATAGTCTTCGTGCGCGAAAATGGTATATTATTATTCTTCGTAAACACAATTATTGAAAAATGACAAGTACACACTATACAGTACACGAATAAGGCAGTAAAAGGCAATATTAGACATTAGTGGACTAAACTGAGTATAGGTCTTGGGACGATTAATATGTTTCCCATCAGGAAGTTCCGGTTAGGTATCATTTGGGTATTAATCAAACGGTTCCCGGGGAGGTTGTAATATATCCCATCAGGCGGTTCCAGCTAGGTACCAATTGGGTACTACATAGGCGGTACCCGGGAAGGTCTGTGCTATTAGGGTATGTACGTGGATGATAGTTGTTAATGCTTTATTATTTTTTGGATTCGATACTTGTTTTTGTTTTGTTTTTTTGTTTTAGTAATTTCATGTTTTTGTGCATAACGCGTCACACAATCTGCGCAATTCATGATCTGAAGTCTGATTCAGATACGAAAATATGTTTAACGTTTCACATAAAATAACTATATGATAAACAATAGACTTGCCGACCATCATCAGCAAATAACCCGGATAAAATTTATCAGGTGAAATTCTGTATGGTAAATACTTTTTTTCATGCAAAGGTGTTTTAAAAACAACTCCGGATTTAGGACGAAGAAAAATATGCTGTTACAGTTATTGGAGTTCTTTACCGTGCAATGCTCACTGATTTCCTTTGAATTCGTTTGGATCTAATTAACGTCATCGAGAATGTATGGTTCCGACATGACATTGCATTTTGCCATGGTCAATTGTATGGAACAGATGATCGCCTTTAGTGTCAGAATATTTTGGGGAGTGGGTTGGTATGCTTGGTATGGGTTTTTAAGATCTAAGCTTCTCCCGAAGAGAATAGTATGTTTTTTTACAGAAATAAATTTGATT
>NW_019101293.1:0-1798 GCF_001856785.1 Myzus persicae
ATTATTTATAAAATTAGATAAATATATTTCTTGTTATTATTGCCAACGACGGTATTACGAGAACCTGCATGCGGGCATGCACTATACATCGTTCTCTACTAGCCATAAATCATAATATCATAATGAGCATATTAAAATTAATTAGGTATAGGTTTATTTCCCCATCCAGTCTAAAAATAAATTAAAATTAACTTCGTAGAACTGTTTTTCAAATGAGAAAGCACCAGGCGGCTGACAAAAACCGGTTGAACCTTTGATAACGTTGCATCGATGCGCGAAGCAGTGCGTCAATGCATTCTTATTGTTCTTATTGAAAGAGTATTTAGCATATTATTTCATCAAGACTACAGAGCCTGTTCGATTTCTCGTATAAGGCGAGTGTTGTCTTGTAAAAGGTATAAACATTTTATTACTTGTGAATTGTGACTTAATATTTAATCAGTTAAATCATGGATCGATTTAAAACTTCCACATCAGTCAAAAAAATACGTTTGGACGTCGAACCAGCAGAAGCTCAAAATGTGGATGACCCAACAACTCTCATTTCTACTCACGTTTCACTTGCACCTGCACCTTATTATAAATATTTATTTGACGAATTTTATAAGCTTCGAAATGTAGAAAATCTTAAAGTAACAGCTGCTTGTCAAAACTGTTCTAAAGTTGTTAGTGGGTCCACAAAATCAAGTGGTAATTTTTTAAGCCACATAAAGGTAAGCTTAATTATTTAAATTTAATTTGATTTAAAAAAAAGATTGATAATTGATAAACAACACTTAAATACCTAATTTGTTTATTAAGTATAATATGTAGGTAGTTTATCTTGTTGATGCTTATAAATTAATACTTAAGAAATTTAGATTAGTATCCCTCATAAACCATAGTAGTATAGTTTAGTACCCCCTCATATTTTATTTGATCAGTTGATCATCCACAATATCATAATTCAATATTTGTAAATTTTTTATACTAATATTCAGTATCTAAAAATACATTGGTAGTTTTATGTTTTAAATTTAAAAAATACAGTATAATGTTGCTACTTGATAATAGCAACTTGCTACTATGGCTTAATTTTCAGAAAAATGTAGATATACCTATATGGTCAGGAATCCTATATTTTTTGACCTAACAAATCAATTTTGCAGTTTGGAAAAAAGATTCGATTACGTATTAGATTTAAAAAAGTCAAAAGTAAATCCTTCATTTTATCTTCAATAAGCCATCCAAAGTTCAAACTATCCTGGGTACCCGATAGATACAAATCATATTGTAAACAAATATTATTTGATGAGTGCTATTTAATTAATACTGATAAAGATGCTGTTTTAAATACTGAGGAAAATGTAGATAGTGATAGTAGTGACCAAGAGTTTTTTCAAGTCCTATCAGAGAATTGTTTAGATGTAGAAATTGATATTCAAAGCAATCATAGTTGTATTAATGCTCAAGTTATGGAATATTTAAATTCAAAAAATAAAGATTTTAATGTTCTTAATTCATTTCCAATCATAAAAAAAATTTTTTTCAAATACAATACAACACTTCCCTCTTCTGCACCAGTAGAGCGTTTGTTTAGTAGTGGTTCGCAGATCATGACACCAAGAAGAAATCGTTTAAATGATAAAACATTTGAAATGCTTTTGTGTTGTAGATGTCAGAATCTTAATTCAAACAAGTTCTAATGTCATGTAGTTCTAATAAAAGGTTAATAAACATTGTTATTTGTTTTTGTTATAAAATATTTGTTTTTATGAATATTATAAAGTTGTAATTTTATAATTTTTTTTTTTTTTTT
>NW_019101293.1:3768-11840 GCF_001856785.1 Myzus persicae
ATATTATATAGTACATTATGTAGCTCGATTGCGTTCACACCTGTATTATACTACCCGATATACAATGACACAACTTTGAAATCAATATAAACTTTAATTCTAACCACAAAACTTATGTTTAAGAGACATTTTTCCAAAAAGTGTTCTTAATAGAGGTCTCTATTTCACGTGTATTTAAAACGGTGTTAAAGCCCGGGGGAGCCCAAAAGTTCGTGCCTACATTAGCCCCCCCCCCATGTTATCATACAAATATTTAAGTTAGACATTTATAAAAATATTATATTTTGTTTTACGAACCTGAAAATTGTTATACATATATATTTAAAAAAAAATTAAAAACATAAATAGGATTATCTTAAGACATTTTGTATATAATATTATATTTAACATTTTATATTTTATAGTTTAATACAAACATATTATTATAACATACGAGTATAATACGACAAAACAATAACAATATTCTTTTTAATTATAACAAAAATAATTTTTTAAATTATAAATTTATAAAGAAAAAAGTCACAAGATAACTGTCAAAAAAAATACCTACCTATTTTATTGAAAGTTAACCGATCATCTAAAGCAGCCAGCATCTCTTTTCACAGGTATACTTTTTAAAACTAATACTGTTTTAATATTAATTGTTTAAAATCGAATAAAACCTTTAATAACAATAAATTCATATTTATTTCAGATTTCCATCCAAAGAATGTGTCAGAGTAAAATGGAACAATTTTTTGCTAAACAATTCTTTAAACCCTGTTGATGTCATTAAGTCCAGTTTAGTGTGTTCGTTACATTTTGATAAATCGTGTTTTATTTTGCATAAAAGTAGAAAATTATTACAGAAACATGCTGTTCCATCTATAATTGTCGGTAGAATAAAGAATGTATGTATTTATTTACATGTAAAATTAAACTATTTTTATTTGTACATTTTATAAATTATTTAAGGCCAAACAACTTTATCCAGAAACATTGAATCATCTTACTCATGATGTTGAAACTGATTCTTCAATCAGTTTAATTAGCAGTAACTCCTCAACAGAAAATATTTTAAGTTTTAACAGAAAATTAGTGACGGTGAGTACTTTTTGAATGGTTATTATTTATAGTTCTTTTTTTATTTAAATTTCAATCTTTAGATATCTGGAAGTAATTTACAAGTTGAAGGAGTGTCTCCGTTAAATGAACCTATTGCATCAAGTATTTCTTGTACAACAAGTTATGTCGTAGAAGTACAAAAAGAAACAGAAACCATAGAAACCTCATTCATTGGTGCCAGTAATGTGTCTAATGATGATACACCTCGTCGAATGTTCTTGAAACGTGGTATTAGACAACTGTCAAGTGAAATGATTATTAAAAACAAAAAGATGAAAAGTCTTCAACAGGTTGTTCGACGTCAAAATAAAAAAATTGCCAATTTGAAAACAATTATTGAAGATCTTAAAAAACGAAATCTTATTGATGAAGATATAAGCGTCACTCTTCTAGAGTCATTTGGTAAGTATCAAAATCTTATTACAAATTGGGCAAAAAAAATGCAGGCAAAACAGTTCCAAAAAAATATAGTCCTACAGTTCGACAGTTCGCATTGTCCTTACATTTTTGTTCTGCTAAAGCTTATGAATATGTTAGAAGCCAATTTAATACTGTTTTGCCACACCCACGAACTCTTAGTAAGTGGTATAGACATGTTAATGCCGAGCCAGGGTTTACTGAGGAATCACTGAAAGCTTTAACACTAAAAGTGAAACATTCCCCTCATACCATTTTTGCTGCATTAATCATGGATGAAATGTCAATACGACAACACTTGGAATATGATGGGAATCAGTATTATGGTCGTATAGATATGGGAACAGAAATGAATAATGACAGCTTGGAAATGGCTAAAGAATGCTTTGTTTTTTTAATAGTTAGTGTTAATGAAAATTGGAAATTGCCGATTAGCTATTTTTTATGTAGAAGTTTGAAAAGTGCACAAAAAGTAGAACTTATCCGACACGCTTTGCATGTATTAGAAAGTACTATATTATTAAGCTAGTAAGAAATGCATTTGGTGAAAAGAAAATATTTATAGATCACAAAAACAGAACAGTTAATTTTGAATATATTCAAAAATTATGCTGTTTGCAGGAAGAGGAAGGATGCCATCTAGCCAATAAGATTAGAAAGCAGCATTTGTTCTATTTCAAACAAAAGATGAAAGTGAAACTCGCAACACAACTTTTGAGTCAGTCGGTAGCAGATTCATTGAAATTTTGTAAAGACAACCTACAGATTGAAGAATTTCTTCATGCAGATGCTACTATAGAGTTTATTGAGATATTTAACATTGGTTTTGATATTTTGAACTCTAGATCTATTAATTGCATTGGGTTTAAAAAAGCTCTGTGTAAGGAAAACATGGAAGAAATTAAATTATTTACTGACAAAATTACATTCTACATCAAAAACCTAAAAATTCAAAACCAAAATGGAGTTTTTATACCTATTCTACAATCCAACCGCAAAACAGGGTTTATCGGATTTATTATATGCTTAAACAGCATATTAGAACTTTATAAAGCATTAATAGAAACTGATCAGTTGGAGCACATTAAAATTTATAAGTTAAGTCAAGATCATCTTGAACTTTTTTTTGGCAGCATTCGGTCCCACGGTGGCTATAATAATAACCCTACAGTTAGACAGTTTCGTTCTGCTTACCGAAAATTAGTAATTCGAGCTAATGATGTACAAAATGTTAACACAGGAAATTGAATACCTCTTGAAGATATAGACATACTTCATTACTCAAGTGCCGATCCAGTCAAGGTTTTAAATATAAATTCCCATGGTTGTATTCCTGATGCAGTGAATCAAGAAGAAAATGTAATAGACATTAATACTTTCATAATGGATCATGACTATATTGGTTGTCAAAATAATTATTCTTTTAGTAATTTTACAAAAGAAATTATTATCTACATATCAGGGTTTGTAGTTCATAAACTGACTAATACTCTAAAATGTGAAACATGTAAAGATTCGTTATGTTCGGTTGAAAGAGACTGTTTTTTAAACTCTCTTATTACATTAAAAAATAAGGGAGGTAATAACGGTGGTTTAATATATCCATCTGAAGATGTCATCAACATTTGTTTCAGAACTGAAAAAACTTTAAAACAATATAACTTTTCAAATAAAGCCATCAACAAATTACAAATTCAATCTGAAGTTCTAAATTATTTTTTATACAACTCAATTATATTCAAATCACTAAAAACACATAGCCGCGAAACCAGAAGCCCATTAACAGATCACGTAACTCTACTAATAAAATCCATAACTACTACATACATTAATTTAAAAATCAACTATAGTTTAAAAATGCTCAACGAAAAACCTTCAATCAGAATGTGGTACAACAAACTTACCATTTTTAAAGGTCAATAAATTTTAATTAAACATTATATAATATATTATATCATAACAAACAGTAGTCAGTGAACAATTAATACATTATAAAATTTAAGTAAACTTTGTATCATATTCATAATGTAAAAAATGTTATTAATTTGTGTTATATTTGTAAATTGTGTGAATAAAACAATTTTTATTGCTGCATCATAAATTAGCTTATTTAATTGTGTTGTATGAATCTTAGATATAAATTTACAAATTATTCTACAGACTACAATTATTATTATAGTTGAATTATCTAAGATCATGATTTGAAATTACCTACCTAAAAATCAAAAGTATCAGTAGGTTGCACAATTACAAACAATTGATTATGTCTATGATCATACACTAGACAGTTCAAACATTTTATTTTATGTAAGTGGTTAACCTGTAATTTTATACACCACTTGCGCATCAAAGCACTTGCGGAACGGACGCCTATAAAATTCCGGAAAAATAACTGCAGGAGAGTAATAATTTGTGAATTCAAATTCCGGACCGTAAAATTAACAGAAATTAATATGTGTAGAACACAAGCCGAATTGAAATCTAAGTGTACGGGACGTAATCTTGAGAGAAAATAATAGGACGGAACGGAAATTAATTGGAATTAAATATCGATGAACGTAAAACGTCCGGAAACCAAAATTCAGGGATGCCAATAAAATTCCGGAAAAAAAGTCACCGGAATTATGAAATAACAGAACGTAATATAACCGTATTATTAAATTGAAAGAATTATAAATATATTGAAAACGAAATTCCGGACCGTAAAATCCACGGAATTAATATATCTTGACTGTAATATGTATAGAACTTAAAATTAATGAACAAAATAAAATAGGAAAACTAAATTCTGAAATTTAAACTGTAAAATTACTAGAGTATAATTTGTGTAGAATACAAAGCGAATTGAAATTTTAGATTACGGAACGTAATAACGAAAGAAAGTAATAAGGCCGAACGTAATTTTACCGGAATTTAATAACAATGACCGTAACACGCACGGAATGTAAACTTCCAAAAAAATGTAGGATAATAGTATTAACATTTTTGATCAGTGTTATAGTATAGTATATTTTAGTTTTTGACTGGTAGGAATGGGGTGGGGTTGAACCAGGTGCGGCTCCAGGGGGGGGCTAGGGCTATTACTGTATTTCTAAACAATTTTATATACCGATAAAAGTCTTTGGAGCCGCCCGCCCGCCCCTGGGTTGAACCAGGTTTCTGTTAGAAAATTGGATCTATAGTATGTCATTAATTTACTTTAGCGCGGAGTTAAAAACAAAAATTCAAACTTCCTAATACATTTTATTTTTTAAAGTATAATATACAGTATGTCCCAGAAGTATCTCTTAGTATCTCCATGGAAAATCAATATATTTAAATGCCGTTTTTTTTACAATAATAAGTATGGATTTTCTGATAGAATAACATAATATTCGATTTTTGTTTTCAAAAATTCAAAAATTATCAAAAAATTTTTTTTGGCAAATAAGTTTTTTTAAATTTCAAAGATAGCCATTTTGTTGATCTATTTTTTAAAATGGTTCAAAAAAAAAAATATTGAAATGTAATGAAAATTGCCCAAGTTACAGCTAATTATTATTTTGAATTTCTAAGAATAATAACAATAAAAATTAATAGTTATACATACGGAATTAGCAAAATACGATTCCCATGTTAATTATTACAATCACACTGATTTTTCGGCTAAAATTAAACTTCTGGGACATATGTTCTCTATAATATCATTCGAGTGAAACCACACCTAACTGACATCCCTAAATATTGGACCTTTTTTGGGAACACAAACTACAACATTCCAACAAACTGAACCCTCTGAATGGTTGTCAACATTTCAGTGACTGAGAATGTCCGGTATCTAGAGGTTTCAATTTATAAGTTATTATATTTTTATAATTATTACACTTTAAATGCTTATAAAAAAAAATTGTTCCTATGTATTTTTAATATTTTTCAACTGCTATTGTAACAATATATTATCAGGAGCTTTGAATTAAATTTCCAAGCTTTTTTACCCAACAAATAAAATTGTATTGACATTTATAGAAAAAATAACCAAAAAAATTGGAAACTGAATATGTAAACAGTTTTGACCTCCCCAATGCACCAATTACATTCACTTTACCATCGAGAAAGATACTCAAGTTGAAAATCGAAGCATTATTTCAACTAGTTATATCATGTACACACTACACAGACAAAAATAAAAAAAACCAATACATTTATCTCTCCTCTCAGAATCTAAAATATGAACCAATGTAAAATGTAAAATGTTCATAAGTAAATAAATAAATCGAGTATTAAGTCCATGCGTCTATATATTATTATAAAGCCATATAAAATGGTCAGAAAATGTATCGTAAAATTGACATAAAGAATAAAAAGAAGGTGGGTAAGTGGATGTCGCTCTGCTGTACAGTAGGTTACAAGTGGGTCACTGTAATGGATGGTGTTAAATTTGAATTCAATGTTTAATATCATTGTATAAGAAAAACGATTCTGAGCGAAAACGGTCAGTCAGCTTATGGTATTACTAAATAATATATTTGATGATATTAAGGTGAATAAAGTAATTTATATTTAACCTATATTTACGTGGAATCTTGTTTTAAATTTTCAATCCTTAGCTATAAAAGCTGAACATTTTATAAATTTTTAACTACAATATAATTATTAAATTTTAAATTTGATAAATTTTGTCAAAATTCGAACTTTAAATCCTTATAAAAAAAAATTGTGCCTATGTATTTTTAATATTTTTCAACTGCTATTGTAACAAAATATCAGAAGCCTTGCCTCAAATTTTCACGCTTTTTTACCCAACACATAAAATTTTATTGATATTTATAGAAAAAAATACTAAAAAAATTGAAAACTGACAATGTCCGTAAACAGTTCAAAAAAAGTCAAATTATTTTCAAAATTTTATCGTGTATAGAAAATGCAAATACAAACAACCAGTGAAAATTTCATGCATTTACGGTCATTTGTTTTAGAGTTACACCAAAAACCAAAATCAATTTTGTTAAAAATCGATTTTGCGTAAAAATTCTCGTTTTTCCTTAATTTATCTTAACTTTTCCGTTGCCCGGAATAAAAATTCTGATTCGCAGCAGTCTATTATTAGGTAGGTAGATCGGGGACCCCGTGCTGTTTGTACATAAGTGTATGATTTAACTCTAAAGTCGCTGGCTGAGAATTAAAATGTTCTATGTCCACTTTTTTAAAAATCGTTTTTTTGCCTACATTAATTGTTTAATTTTCAACTGTGCATTTTTATATTGAAAAACGGTGTTTCTACATACAATACTTAGTGAGATACAGAAAATGAAAAGGTTGTCATAAGAAATTACTGAATCGTGTTTATAGTAGTTGTAGTTCGATATAAAATAAAAATATTGTATGGAATTACAAAAAAAGTTCTATGTATATCATATCATTTAGTTTGAAGAATGAAAAGGTTCAATTCCCACAGAACCTTTTTATTCTTATACACTTTTTTTCAGTTTTTTGGCTTTTATAAAATGTGTGGAATGTGGATGTCTAATACTTAATATTAACAATGTATCTGACAATAATTGTATTTATTTACTCATTAAAATTATAGTTAAAGTCTCCAGCTATCATAGTTTAGTATAGTTTACTCAGTTTAGGCTCAACGCGTTGATCAATCGATCTAAAAAGCACTTTCAGTCAGTCCTGTAAAGAATACTTTTAAAAAGTATTTAAGTACATTTTTTTTAAAGTATTCAAGATACTACTCAAACACTTAAAAAAAGTATTTGGAATACTTTTCAAATACTTTTAGTTTTTAAAGTAGGTTTTTAACTTCCTATCGTAATATAGTCTATAGACATATAGTAGGTTTATAATCATTTTTATTTTATTTATTATTTATTCATTACATTACATACCTATTTATTTATTACAAACCTTCGGGCTTCGGATAACACAGAAATACAGAATATTAAATAAAACTATTATTCTATTATTGTAGTTGACAATAATATTTTTCCAACCAAATATTTCGAATAAAAATAAAATGTTCGAAATAAAAAACCAAAGTATTCAATACAAACAAGTATTTAATACAGAAAAAAGTATTTAAAATACCATTCCAAATACTTCATGCCGAAAGTATTAAAAAAGTTATTCAATACTTAAAAAAGTATTTGAATACTTTTACTCAAATACTTTACAGGACTGCTTTCAGTTTAGGTTTTTCTCGAATATTCCAATTTTCTGATTTTTCTTTCCGTAAAATCTTTATCCGGACAATAATTATGAACATTAAAAAAAAAAATTAGCTAAATCGGTCGTTCTGATGTGATACGGTAACCAATGGACAGCATTTTATTAAATATAAATATAATATCTGGTATCATTAAATTGAAAACATAATATTAGCATATAATATATTAGGCATGCGCATAATATACAGAGCCGTGTCAAGCAATTGAGCGCCCCGGGGCAATTTGCGCCCCTTCCCTACAATTTGGGCCACAGGTAGCATATTAAGTGCAAATAAAGGCGCCCCTTACTTTTACAAAACTATGGCGCCCGGGGGCAATTGCCCCCTTTGCCCCCCCCCC
>NW_019101294.1:0-6807 GCF_001856785.1 Myzus persicae
TATGACAGTTGAAAAAAATTAAGACACATTGACAGTTTACCTTTTATAACGCATTAATTATTACATTCAGACAAATATCGTCAAAATATCGATATTTTCATTATCATCACAAATGGAATTACTCAGTACAGACATTTATAGGATTGTGAAACATAAACTATTGTAAATTGTGAAAAACTTAAAAAAATACCAGTTGTTATGCATACGCTTGCCTATATCGGCATTTTTAACTGACGCGTTTAATCGTTATACTACGTGGCCCTTTTTTTATCACTTGAGTCAATAATAAGTATGGATGAAAACACGGTGCGTATGCTATATACGACTGCCTAGAAAAATATGCCACGTTCACTGTTGAACATGTTCCACATCTAAAAAAAATACAATGTTAATGCAAAAGAAGTTATCTCGACGGTGGCTCTCTCTGGTTTCGGTTCTGCCGTCCCTTAGAGAATAGTTTGGCGAAAAACAGTTTTTTATACGACTTTTCACCTCGTGGTCGCTCATCGGCATTGTTTTACGGCGATTTCATCAAAGTTACAAGAACGTTTTCCCATTGTTTTCCATTAGTGTAATTGAAAACTGGGAATCGGTGTAAAAGTATCGCGGTAACGACTGGACATTAGGACGTTGAGAGAGTTACGAGAGACAGAGTGAGAGAGAGTGAGAGGACCTGCCACAGTAACGACGCAATTTCCAACCGGGCCGCCGAAAACCATGATGAAAAACCGCCTATCAGTGCTACTGACCCCGAGAGTAAATCGTGTGTTGACGGCTCACCACTTTACTGCCCCCTCCCCTTACATAATTAATACGATGTGATTGATTTCAACGTCAAATGATAGCTGATAGACTGCACGGTGTATGAGTGGTTAGTGAGTGGATCTTCACGTAAGATATACGACTCCTTGAATCGATCCACGGAGATCGAGGACGCTCGATTGCCCAGCTGCAGTTTGAAGTAACCGTCCTTCAACCAAGAGAGTAGATACGGTAAAGCCGGTTCCCCATTCCATTGGACAGCATACGTGCTGTGTGCTGAACTTGGTGTTTAGCGACCACATCAGTTCAGATTCGAACTGTCGTCATTGATGGGTAGTTACGACATCTGGGAACTTAAAGCTTCTATCCAGCGTAGAGGCAACGGTAGAGCACAGATATTTTCGATTGGTCACGCATCCAGACTGCGGGTGAAGCGGTCGTTGCAGGTGAGTAACTACTTGGTGCACTTGCAGTGGTTATTTTTAGACGAGATGAAGATGAATGTCCTCAAACCGGTGATCGAAAGAGCGAATGGGAGTCGTCATGTGTTTATGCATCTTGGTTCTCTGACATTGTTCATAAGCTTGGACCTATCGTCGTACCTTCCGATTCAACCCGTGCCAGATGAAACTGGCTTTGACTGAATCTACTTGTTGTACACTATGTTGGAGTAAATATGCTCGTTTCCCGTTCGCCGAGCCTCCAGCTCCAACGAGGACTCTGTGTCACCAGAAATTATGTCCTGTTAACAAGTGGATTTATCCCTTGTTCGCAAAAATGTTGTTTATCATTATGATTTTTGTATTTGAGTAAAGGGACGTCTGTATTATGAAATAAAATAATTCAGTTACGTATACTCTAAAGTCTAAACTTTACAAGCTGATTTAATATTCTAACTCTAACAGCAAATAAAACAATATTTTAACCTAACCTAACCTCGTATAATATCTGAAAAAGGGTCATTTTTGGACTAGTATTTATAAGAATTATAAATAGACTGATTTCAAAAAGAGCCTACGTATATAGGAGAAATAAATTAATTTTGATTTGTATCAAACATATAACATCCGTATAAGTACCACAGTTAGGTATAATTACGTTTTATTACAAAATCTTGTAAAATATTCATACCAAATACGACAAACTAATCATTCTGGTGTGTGCAGTATACATCATATTATTGTATTTTCTCTCATATCTAAGTATTAAAATAATTTACGTTTATGTTCACAATACAATAATTTTCTATACTGAGTGATTCGATTCGTGATAATAGTATAGTGAAGTTAATAGTAAAAGTATAATTATACGTAACTCATAAATACTAGTCAGCTTTAGACACATAATTAGGAGGGGGTGGTCATTGTAACGCGTTACAAGAATTGAGAAGTTGTTTAGTCTACTTAATGGACGGCCAACATTTATTGGTTATAACATGTTGTAATATAAGTATTTTATTCTTCTTGTGTATTGTTTTTATCAATAAAATATTTATTTTAATTATGTTATATTTTAATTTAATACAAGATTCTTCGCAAGGTATACTATCTTTGACACTTAAAACAAGTTTGGCGGAATATAAATTAATTTTTTATGAGAGTTCAATTTTTTTCGACACCTAATTTGTTGTGCATTCATTCGTGTTCAATATTTTGATGTATCATTTTTTTTTTTGTACATTTCTTTCAAACTACTCGCCCATTCCTTTTAACCGTAGAGTTTATCTAGTTAGGTACATTGGTTATAATAATATATAATAATGACAGGAAATTGCGAAGAACTTAAAAAAATACCAGTTGTTATTTTTTTTTTTTTTATCACTTGAGTCAATAATAAGTATGACACGGTGCGTATGCTATATTCGAACAAATATAGAGGCATCTTAAACAGGTGTATAATCGTTATAATACTTGGCCTAGAAAAATATTCCTCGTTCACTGGTGAACATGAATCAAGTTTAAAGCAATACAATGTTAACGCATGACAAGTAATCTTGATGGTGGTGCTCGCAGTTTTCGGTTCTATCGCCCCTCAGAGAATCTTTGAGCCAAAAACCGTTTCTCATACGACTTTTCACCCAGTAGTCGCTGATCGGTTTCGCCTGATTGTTTTACAACGATTTCATATAAATTACAAAAACATTTTCACTTTTTGCAATAAGTTCTCCCCATTTGACCTTTTTACTACACATTTTTTGCTCTATTCGGGTATGTGTTTCCTTGTCGTGTACAATATTATACTTTTTTTTTTCATTTCGTAAACATTGCTTGATACAACTTTGTTGCTTTTTTTGTTAGATCAACCATTCTGGTGATTACATATTAAATTAAACAAGTTTATTTTGTAATGGTTTATCGGCCAGACATATTTCAAACTTTAAATGCATAAAAAAAATATAGTGCACAAGTATTTCTTAATAAATAAATTGTGAATAAATTATGAATTGTCTATACACAGTGATTCTATTCGTGATAATAATCATTCAGTTAACTATGAATAACTATTATAATATTCGTTTTTTGATATTCATTGACATTTAACATTTTTTTTTGTTTTTTTTTTCTATAAATGACAATAAAATATTCTTCGTTCCCAAAAATTTAAAATGTAATGTAAGGCTCTTCGAAAAATTGTATTATGACAGTTGAAAAAAATTAAGACACATTGACAGTTTACCTTTTATAACGCATTAATTATTACATTTAGACAAATATCGTCAAAATATCGAATATTTAAAAACTATTTGTTATTAGAAATTTATAAATAATTTTCAACCATCTATTAATGTGTTTCACACAAATTTACGACTAAGGATTTTGATAATGTGGACCAGAGCTACTTTATTTATAAAAATATAATAATATAATATAATACAATTATGACAATGATTTATTGGGGTCTAGAGATTTCCGATTTCTACGTGTGACAGTCTGGCCGTTATTTATTTATTTGTTATATCTTAAATAATTGTTACAATGATGTGTGAGCATATCATTACATCCACCCTGCACTTTTTTGTGTTGTGCCCTCACAACACCGCTCGTAGGCTAGAGTAACAGCAATGAAATAGAAAAGAGAAAAAAAAATTAAAAAAATTAATTGGAATAAAGTTTGAATATAATTTAAATTGGGCATATATCATTTGTTTGCTTATACAATCTATAAAGTATGATAGAAAAAAAAATTTAAAAATAAAAGTCTTCTTACATAGGAATATTATACTATATTGTGTATTTCTTATTGTTTATGTTCTTATATTAATGTTTGTGTTCCTTATTGGGTGTTGTAATGATTACTATACAATTCCAATTTTGATTAATTTTAAATATCATGAGCTCTCTTTTTTTTGATATTTTACAAATTACACTTAGCTAATTAGACATTTTTTTTTTTTAGTTATGATTGTTTACATTGTTTTTGTTGTGCTTATAATCTACTAACAATTTTATACTTAAGAACCAAATATGTTAATTTTTTTGTTTGATTTTGCATCTATTTGTTCCTACATTTATTTCTTTACTGACTTAAATTATGTTAGTTTTGACATTTTTTTTTTTTTACTTATGCTAACCTAACTTAAACTAAGTTAATTACATTAAATTTTTTTAATTTGTTTTCTTATTTATACTAACTTAACAGCTAGATTGTTTTTTACATCTTTTTTGAATTTATCAGCTTTGGCATTTATTTTTTGATTTACATGAGCTTAACTTATGTTTGTAATTCTACATTTTTTTGATTTTTTTGATTAACATTTGTTTTCTTACGTATATTAACTTAATTTATGTTTTTTTTTTTTTTACAAATCTTTTGTGCTTATTTTAACATTTATTCTTACATATACTGACTTAACAACTATGTTAATTATCTTACATTTTCTTTTGTATTTATTTGCTGAACATTTATTTTCTTACTTGTATGAACTTAAATTATGTTAGTCATTTTACATTATTTTTTTTTTTTAATTGATTAACATTTATTTTTTTATGTATCTAACTTAACAGCTAGGTTGTTTTTTTACATCTTTTTGAATTTATTGGCTTCGACATTTGTTTTTTTTTTATATGAACCTAACTAATGTTAGTTGATTTTATTTTATTTTTATATTCGGTTTTATGTATATTTTACTTTTATATGCTTGAATTTAAGTTTATTTTATGTTATTATTACTAAGTTCAATGTTCATGTATGTTGAACAGCGTTTTTTTTTTTTTTTGGAAATTATGTATTTATATTATACGTTTTTATATTTTATCTACTATACTGAGAATCATTTAAGAGTTGGTATTGATAATAGTTTTTTTGTAAAGTAATTTGGGTATTTGTCAGGATAAGTATTTTTGTTGTTCAATGGTTTTATTGGTTTATTTGACTTGTATTGAGTGATTTGTGTGATAGACTTAATGTTTTTTTTTTTTAAATTTTTTTTTTTTAGAATGTTGTTTTGTTTGACTTTTTATTATAGGTGTTTTTTTTTTTTATGCAGATTGGTATGTTAGGGTTGGGGGTCTATTACTTTTTTATTTCGTTTTGTATGATTTTCGATTGAGGTTATTTGTATTTTATATATATATTAATTTTTTTGTGTTATTACTAACGTTTTTATTTCTTTAAGTTCGCCCTGATTTGATTATAGAAAATATATTATAGGCTTGATTTTTATTTTTTTTGGTTGTGCCCTGTCGTTTATTTTTGTTTCTTTATCGTTTTTCTTCTTTTTATCGTTATTATCATTATCATTAAAAAAAATGTATAAATATTATTTATTATGTTAGTGTGCTTTTGATTCCAAATTTTGTTTTTAGCTTCAAGTTTTAGGTTATGAATTGAAGTTTTTAGATCCTTTTATTTAGGCTTGTGATAGTGTGACTTTTTTGTTATTAAGTGAAATATAGTTTTATGGTTATTGATTATAGGTATGGTGTCCCCCGCATTTATATCTTGTAATGCAAGTTGAGGTTTGGTATCACCGTATACTTTGGATATTAAATTTGTTATCCCCTTATTCATTTTGAGATCTGCAGATATACAGTGGGCTATAGCAAAGTTGTTTTAGCTATTAAATATGCTACCTTTTAATTCTATGATATTATTGGTGTTATTTATACAATTTAGTGTATTTATATTGTTCATTTTTAGTTGAATATTTATTTCAATATTTAAAATTATGTTATTGAATTTAAAATCGATTAAGGCATTGTTTTTTATCAAAAAATTGTTTCCAAGTATGATTACGCTACTTAATTCTTTTACTACCTAAGCGTCAAAGCTGAAGTAGTTATTGTTGATTTTTATTTTAATATTGGTTATACCTGCCTCGTTTAGTGGTTTATTATCCGCCCCCAATAGTTGTAGTATACTCGGCGTTATTGTATAGTCGCTGGGTAGTATTTCTTGTTTAATACAACATATGTTTGCCCCCGTGTCAATTGTTATTGGTAATATAATATTATTAAATTGAGCTTCAATATAAAGAGCATCGGTGGTACAGTCAATTTTATTTATTATTTTGTATCGATATTTCTGTACTTAAAGGTGTGTAACTATCAGATGAGTTAAGCTCTGTATTTAGTTTTTTTGATTCGTTGTTAGCAGTTGAGCGACAAGTGATCGCGGAATGTCCAGATTTATTACATAATAGACATGTTATGTTAGGTTTGTTTCTAAAGTAACATTCATATTCGGCATGGTTATTCTTCGAGCATATAGAACAATGTTTTATAACTGCTGAATTATTATTATTGTTGTTATTTTTATTATATCTTAGGGTTGGACCGTATTTATTAAAATACGTTTTTTTATTATATGGGAATAGATTATAATTCCAAGAAGGTCTATCGATATTTCTTTGTGTACAATCTTGTGTGGAATCGTGTACATTATTAATATTATTTTGATAATTATTATCATTGTTTTTCTGAGATAGTTGTAATTGATCCACAATTTCTTTTAAATTTTTAATTTCCTCTCGTAATTTTATATTTTCATTGTAATTTATTTTATTGTTAGTATTTATTTGCTGGACTTTATTTTTAGTTATCCCCA
>NW_019101294.1:8319-11817 GCF_001856785.1 Myzus persicae
GGGGCAGCAAGGGCAGTGAGGGCAGCGGGGCAGCAAGGGCAGCGGGGCAGCAAGGGCAGTGAGGGCAGCGGGGCAGCAAGGGCAGCGGGGCAGCAAGGGCAGCCTTCTGAATGCTCTATTATATACTACTTACGTTTTACTACTAAAGCTTCCCTATGGATGCTGCAATGTATGAAAGTACAATTTTCTGTAACCAATTTTATTTTAGTCGCAACACCTCCATGTTTACCTGTCATAGCTCGAGCACAGTCAGAACAGAAACCGACACACTTTTTCCAGTTTAATCCATTTTCAACAAAAAAGTGGTTCAACTTTTTAAATATTTCGTCAGCGGTAGTTCGTGTTGATAGTGCTTCACAAAATAAAAAATCCTCTTTAATTACAGTTTGAAATACATACCGCACGTAAACCATAAGTTGAGCATAGTTTGATATATCTGTACTTTCATCAAGTTGTATGGAAAAAAAATCACTATTTTTCACTTGATCAATTAATTTTTCTTTAACGTTTAATGCCATACTTTCAATCCTGCAGCGAACTGTATCATTTGATAGTGATATCATATCAAGTTTTTTAGCTGACGGAACACCTAACATACAAGTTACCATATCTTTTGCCGCCGGTAAAATTAGTTCTTCGCCGATGGTATGAGGTTTTCCACACTTCGCTATTCTTAAGCTCACTAAGAAAGATGCTTCCACTGCTTTTTCAGTACTACCACTAAAAGATGATATAATTTTCTTTGTGCTTTTCATCTCTGACAATTTTCGAACGAAATAGTCATTTGGTTTGTTTTCTAACGTCGAATGTTTTGTAGAAAGGTGACGTTTTAATAAGGACGGTTTCATACTTTGGTTAGAAAGAATTTCAAAACAGATAACACATTGAGGCCGAGGCTCATTGCTTACGTCTATGACCGTGAATCCAATATTAATGTACTCAGGATCATATTTCCTTAAACATTTTCTTATATTCATAGGATTATTCACATCTTGACTTGCACTTTCCAACTTTGAAGCAGAACTTACTGAACAGGTATCAGACGTAGATTTATTGTCTGTTGCTATATTTAGCCACTTATCCATGTTTTTACTTTTTTAGTACTGATATAAAATAATGTACGAACATTTGTATAATGTACGAACGTAAATATTTAAAGAGACAAACTCGACAGCTTGCGTTGACTGACACCAACAAACTAAACGGCCGAAGAGAAAATATTTAGTACTGATATAAAATAATTAGATATAATATAAAATAATCAGAATTTATATACGTACATATGCGATAAATAACAATGATTTTATACGATATCTTATTTATTGACGTATTTCCCGTGAAATCTAACCTTTATTATCTGAGTATTAAAAAAAATACATGACGTTGTAATATCATCGCTACGCTAAGAATCTAATATTAATTGTTTTTAATTTTCCGTCCTAACACCATGCGGCCTTCCGCGTACCACCATGTAGTCTTTCGCGTACCACTAGTGGTACGCGTACCACAGTTTGAGAACCGCTGCACTAACGTTTAAATTTGCTTAATATTAAATTAAAATTAAGAACACAAAATTGGTCCTACTATTGTTATCTTCTTATTTCTATAAGTACCCGTTTAAAAGACGAGTAAATTGCATGTGGTTATGGCATACTCTTCATAATTTATGCGATATTGATAAATTGTTCTAAGCGGGGAATTATTTTATTACTATGTAATAATTTACCAGTTATATATAGGTATAATAAAATAAATATTATCTGCGAATACCTAACTATTGTAATATCTCATATCCCGTATCCAATAGCTTCCAATGTAAATATTAAACAAGATATGAAAAAAAATAAACATAATATTGGGCAAGCTAAAAGATTCTGAAGTTTTTTTTCTGTTTGAAATATAATATTATAAGAAAAACATTATATAAAATAATATCAATTGTGAAGTATTTTTTTTCAAAATTATAATATTATAACCTATAAGAAAACACGTTATTTTATGTAATACTATGAATTTTATTTATAGCTACTTCATTATAATAACATTTAGCCTTTGAATTTAAATTGTAATTTTATTATGACGTGTTTAATCAATAAATATTAAAATATGATTTGTCAAAAAATGTGTTTAAAAAAAATATATGTACTCACTTTTGCCCGGGTGTATTGCAGTTATATTTCCCATAAGATAGAACATATAACATAAAGCTAAAATAATATCCTGCTTAACCATGTTTGTAGAAACTGACGAACACTTAATGCTAACGAAGTCGTGAAGTTTAATAAGAAAATATTGTACCTATAAGAATAATATTATAAGTTATTCAACGACGATATTAATAGTGAGATACTGCAAATGAGATAAACAATATGTGTATTCAGTGCCACTGAGTAAACCATTTGGGGAAATAGTAGTAGATTGAAGGTAAATAATCTTTTGTTGCCTACATAATACGTACAATACAGGTGGACGTGTAAAAAAAAAAGTGTGTATATTTACTAACTAAACCTTATATATTTCACAACCAATAGCATATCCACCATAATATATGAATAATAAGTAGAATAATATAATATTTTATTATTAAATGAATAAAATAATTTTATGCTGGAACATGATAAATTAATTTAATATAACGTACCGTCAAAACACTAGCGTATAAACGAAAAAAGCATATAATATGTCAAATGTCAACGTACATCATAAATTCATAAAGATAAGAAACGACAGACCCATAGTCACGATTATTTTTAATTGTATATTTAATTTCATAGCCAACAAAGTTTTTTGTTTAGAGATATTAAAAAAATATTAATCGTTGTATGCACCACCGATATTACATGTAAAATTATTAAAAATCGTTGGGTTATTGAGAAGCATAATTCTGGGAAAATATGTCATTATAATATTATCTTACATGAACATAACATTATAAGGCCACCATCATCAAAATTTTTAAATATTTTCGCCAACATTTATTGGTTATAACATGTTGTAATATAAGTATTTTATTCTTCTTGTGTATTGTTTTTATCAATAAAATATTTATTTTAATTATGTTATATTTTAATTTAATACAAGATTCTTCGCAAGGTATACTATCTATGACACTTAAAACAAGTTTGGCGGAATATAAATTAATTTTTTATGAGAGTTCAATTTTTTTCGACACTTAATTTGTTGTGCTTTCATTCGTGTTCAATATTTTGATGTATCATATTTTTTTTTTTGTACATTTCTTTCAAACTACTCGCCCATTATCCTTTTAACCGCAGAGTTTATCTAGTTAGGTACATTGGTTATAATAATATATAATAATGGCAGGAAATTGCGAAGAACTTAAAAAAATACCAGTTGTTATTTTTTTTTTTTTATCACTTGAGTCAATAATAAGTATGAAACGGTGCGTATTCTATATTCGAACAAATATAGAGGCATCTTAATCTGGCACGGGTTGAATCGGAAGGTACGACGATAGGTAAAAGCTTATGAACAATG
>NW_019101295.1:0-3153 GCF_001856785.1 Myzus persicae
GTGTGTCTAGCAAGTCAGTCACGTCAAGGTGAATATCGATTAAAATAAAATTCAGACATCTAAGTAAGCCATCCGACTGCGTCGCATAGCCGACGATATGGGCCTGCCTGCATTGGTCTCTCGGTGTAACTCGCTCCGTCAGTAATGAAGGCCCTGTACTATTCGCTGAAGGTGAATACCGATATCAGGACTTGATAGTTTAGACCAGCGGTTCTCAAACTGTGCTCCGCGGAGCCCTAGGGCTCCGCGAGATTAGTCTAGGGGCTCCGTGGCTCCCTGAGAATATCTGTATTAATTAAATTTAAATTATTAAATTATTATTATATTTCTTAGTTAAATTTTTATTTTTATAATCAATACTATTTGGACCGTACCAATATGTATTATATTAAACATTTAAACATTTAAAACTTTAAAATAGGTATTTATAAATCCACATATGTCATATTTTGTGTCATTGTCAAAATGAGATTAGATAAAAGTCGGGTTTTTCGTTCATTTGACAAATGGTACGATAATTATTTAGTTTACTTATCTAAAATAGCACAATCTAAATTCTACGAAGTTCTAATAATTTCTTGATTCTTCAGTCATTACTCGTTATTCATCGGCCGCTGACGCAAATATTGTTATTTCGGTGTTTATTTCGTATTACGTGTTTCCTATTTTACCATCAATTGTTTTTATTGTTGACAATTTTTTTTTGTGAATAAAAATTTAAATGGATCGTTGGCTTAACAAATCAAGAAATACAGTGGGATCATCCTCATCAGATGCAAATGAAAATAAATGTGTCACACCGAATAATAGTGCGAGTTTAAAAAGAGCAAATAGTCCACCTAACAAACAATCTGATACAGGGACATCTGCCACTACAGTAAGTAAAAGAAGAAAATATGACGAAAATTATATCTCTTTTGGTTTCATACATGAAAATAGTTATCCACAGTGCGTTGTATGTAGTAAAGTTTTTCCGAATAGTTCAAAAATGCCAGCCAAATTGCGCCGTCATTTGGAAACTAACCATACAAACGTCAAAGATAAACCTGTTGATTATTTTATTCGATTGCGTGATCAACTTTTAAAGAATAAGAACTTTATAGCTGAAGTAACAAAAACGGAAAATGAAAAAGCAACAGAGGCATCTTATAAGGTCAGTTATCGTATAGCTCAGGCTGGTAAAGCTCATACAATTGCCGAAAGTCTAATCAAACCTTGCGTGACAGATATTGTTAGTTGTATGTTAGATGAAAAGGCAGTCAAAAAAATAAATACTATTCCGCTTTCCAACGATACCGTTAGGCGTAGAATTAACGATATATCAACTCACATAAAATCGGAATTAATATCTCGTCTTAAATGTAATAATTTTGCTTTACAAATGGACGAATCCACTGACGTTTCTGGATTAGCTGTATTGCTTGTATTCGTTAGGTATAAATATCAAACTTCTCTTGAAGAAGACCTCTTATTATGTCAACCTTTGTCCACTTATACAACTGGTTATGAAATCTTCAATATGTTGAACAATTTTTTTGAAATAGAAGGATTGACTTGGGATAATTGTATTGATATTTGTACAGATGGAGCGAAGGCAATGGTTGGAAAAACTGCTGGCGTGGTTTCGCGAATTAAAGAAGTAACCAACAATTGTAGTAATAGTCATTGCATTCTTCATCGTCAAGCACTTGCTATTAAAAAGATGCCAATACCTCTTAAAAATGTACTTGATGAGGCAGTGAAGATTATAAATTTCGTAAAATCTCGACCATTGAGCACAAGACTGTTCACAATTTTGTGTGAAGATATGGGAAGTATGCACAAATCACTACTTTACCATACCGAAGTAAGATGGCTTTCTCGGGGAAAAACACTTGTACGCTTACTCGAATTGCGCAATGAATTGTACGTTTTTTTCACCGATCACCCATTTAATTTACAGCTCAGAATTAGTGATAAAATTTGGTTATTTCGACTTAGTCACTTGGCTGATATTTTTACAAAATTGAATAAAGTGAACTTATCAATACTAGGTAAAATGACCACCGTTTTCACGGCAAATGACAAAATTCGAGCTTTAAAAAAAAAAATTAAATTTTGGGCTGTGTGTTTTTCTCAACATAAAATTGATAGTTTTCCTTTGTTAAAGGAACATTTAGAATCGATTGATGGTAATATTGAAGATTTTGATGAAATATATGGCGAAATTGAACAACATTTAAATGAAATACTATCGTCATTAGAAAAATATTTTCCAGAAAGTAAAGACATAGAATTTATCCAACGATATAATTGGGTTAAAAATCCGTTTTTAATCAACGATAAGCCCGAAGATTTATCTATAACGGAGTATGAAGAATTTATTGAAATGACCACCGATTCATCTTTAAAAACTTTATTTGATAAAATATCATTAACAGATTTTTGATGCAGTAGCAGTATTACTAACGAATATCAATCTCTGGCTAAAAAAGCTATCTTAGCACTTCTTCCTTTCGCAACAACATATCTATGTGAAACCGGATTTTCATCATATGCATCAATGAAAACCAAATATCGTAATAAATTGGATGCTGAAGCAGATATGCGTATTCAACTCTCGCCTATCAAGCCAAATATAAAAATACTGGTCAATAAAAAAAGCCAACATCACGGATCACATTAATAAATAAATAAATTGCTAAAATTGTATGTTATTTTTTTCTAATTAAATTAATATTAATTGAATAATTTGTATATATTCGTATTTTACAGAAAATAAAAATAAAAAGCAAATCATTTACAATTGGCATCATTTTTTTTATGAATTTTAGTTGTCTCATATAGACATTTCTGATTTTTGGGGCTCCGTAATTTTTTTTAGGAATATAAGGGCTCCGCGAACAAAAAAGTTTGAGAACCGCTGGTTTAGACGGTCCAGTCTTGTGCTTTTATGAAAGTCAAAAATCGTAAATATCAAAGATTTATTTCAATATCTAGCAAGTCAGTAAAGTCCAGTGGAAATAGATTCACGTTTAACTTAGTCATCTAGGTAGGCAATCCTACTATGCCGGATAACGGACACTGTGGGACGCGGCATATCAGGTATGCGGACACAGTGGTGGGCAGCTATAAGTGAGAATTGTCTTTGCAAAAGCCTATTAAAGTACATAA
>NW_019101295.1:4427-11914 GCF_001856785.1 Myzus persicae
TCATGATAAATGTGTAGATAAAAGCAAGTATTACTTATTAAATAGTTTAATTAGTATAGTCATAATAATAAACTGCATAATTAAATACTACCTGTTAAGGTAACGCGAATAAGTCTTGGACGGGGAGGTCCACGATAATAAACTCGAATTTTGAAAAAAAATCGGAGCAAATTCGTTAAATATGATAAGACGGAACCGATGCGAAGAGACGAAAAAAAAAATTTCGAACTATCAAGGCCGCCGCAAACTATCGACATCGCCGGGGGACGGGTTCGAACTCGGGACCCCGAGTTATTTGTCCTATGCCTACACCTACCTAACCGCCTATCGAGATGACAACCGGAGTCAAATCTACGACTCTTAAGCCGCGTCGCCGTCCACCCGTAACGGCGTCTGCGTCCCCCGAAGTGCGTCCGAGCGGGGGGATCGACCGCGTGGGGAAGCGGACGACCGTCTCCGACCGGCTTCGGACGTTCAAATCGGTGAGATTCGCGAAAAAAATTGAACTCAAAAAGTATTTATGCCCGTATATAGCGATACCCATAACTCTCGTTTCCGCGTCGCCGCTCGTCAGAGGCGCCGAAGTCCATGTTCATGTATGGCGGTTGCCATACATATAAGACTTTATTTAGGGGTGGGTACCTCTCAGCCCGTGGCCGTTACAGTAAATAATAATAAATAATAACCAACTATAAATAAATTATAAGTACTGAATTCGATTGGAATGATGGTTGTGACCATAGAAAACATATTATAATATGGTTGTGACTGTTGAATTGCAGTAAATAGTATTGATTTCCCAGTAAATAATATTATATTATCGGTATTTATCATTAGCTATCTATAAATCTAATCGCTAATGTGTTTATAAATAATATTCGTCGCGGCGTGCCGGCGTAGTGTGTCCGACGCCGGTGAAGTCGCGCCGCGTCTAGTATTCCCTAGGTTAGGTTATTATTATGGGTTATTTTTAGTCTAAAGTATCCTTTTACTGATAAGTAATAACAGTGATAATCTGAAACAACCTTGAACAAAAAGTTGAAAAACCGTTTGTAACCTGCGTTTAAAACCTGTGTTCACTGTTCAGTGTGAAAGTCATACTTTTCAACATTTGTCTTTTAGCTCTTAGTTCTTACCAAATTCAAGTCTGTGTGTTTAAATTTTTGGTATACTAATAGTAAAAAGTGAATAATTCAGTTGAGTAATGTCGAACTGTAAAACTGAATTTGTTTGTGCGTGCGGAAAAAAAAGATTAGAATTGAACTTGACAAATTGGAACCGGCATTTATCATTTTGTAAAGTTGCAAAATTAAAAAATAAAAAGATTTGTATGGATGTATCAAGTTTTTTTCACTCAAAACGTGAAATAAAATTACAAAAGTCTGAAGATTCAGTTACAAATAAAAAAAGTATGTATAAATGTATAATAATTATTATTCTTGTTATTTTAAATGTATTTGCACTATGCCACTATAATAGTACTATACTAAAAACTCAAATGATCATATTTAAGTATTTAACCTAGTGACTAGTTGTGTGTTAAATTAATATTTATTTTTAGTCAAATTGGATTCTACTGTGGAGGCGGATAGTGCCAATGTTCACAATGATACTTCATGTGAATTGAATAAAGGTAAAAATTTATTTATTTATAACTATTCTGTCATTTTATTAAAATTTCAAACATTGTGAATTGAGACTTTTGTTGCCATCAATATACAAATATTGTTTAAATATTCAGTATTTTACATATTATGGTCACCAAAATGTTGATTTTTTTTACATAATAAAAAGTACAAAATAAATATAATATTTAATTTTTAGTAAAATTGGATTCTACTATGCAGGCGGATAGTGCCAATGTTCACAATGATACTTCACATGAATTGAATAAAGGTAAACATTTATTTATTTATAATTATTGTATTCATTTGTCATTTTATTAAAATTTCAAATGTTATGAATTTAGACTTGTGTTGCCATCAATATACAAATATTGTTTAAATATTCAGTATTTTACATCATATGGTCACCAAAATTTTGAATTTTTTTTACCTAATATAAAGTGCAAAATTAATATAATATTTAATCTTTAGTCAAATTGGATTCTACTATGCAGGCGAATATTTCCAATGAAAACAATGATACTTCATGTGAATTGACTAAAGGTAAACATTTATTTATTTATAATTATTTTTGCCATTTAGAATTTAACATTTTATTAAAACTTCCATTGGTGTAGCCAGGGGAGAGGCTTAGAGAGATAAAATTATTTTTATAGTCTATGGTAGTTGCTCAAAAAGACTTTCATTACATTTAAAATATTTAAAAATTTCTAATACAATATTATTAATATATAAAATTATCTAATATAAAAAAAATATTATTTGTAATTACACTTATTATACTATTTTATTTGCTATTACTTATGACTTTATGAGACTGTCCACAGATACGAGATTGTACTATTTAATTTGTTTTGTTTATACTGTTATTTTACTTTTGAATTGTCTATAGTTTGAGAATTCATTTAAACTATTGTATAATTAGCTTATTTGAAAATATTTTATAAAACTATTATGAATAAAAAGTTCTTTGGTTAATAAGTTAAAACATTGTATTTTGTATGTTCTTTTTCAAATAATTTTAAAAACTGTTAGGTTTTGTTTACAAAATTAAAATAATTACCTTTAGCCTATTCAAAATTATTTTTGACTATGGAAGTATAGCAATTTGCAATAATAGTATAATTCATATGTGTTTATTTATTTTTTTTTTTAGAAATATCGGATTATGTTGACACAACAGCCAAAGTTGATAATGAATTGTGGTCTGAAGAGTTAAATGTTATTAAAAAGGTTGATCAACAAGAAATATTTCCTAAAGTGGCTGAAGGATGTTCTCTTAAAACAAGTGATAATGAAAATAATATAGATATTGATGGAAAACACTTTAAAAATGATCCTGCACATTTCATTAAAATGCCACATTTGACACCAGAAATTAAAAATATTATTTTAACATTTGGTCCTTGCCAACCATTACCAGATGATCTGCCAAATAAAATATTTCCATATGACACTGATAAAAAAGAAAAAAGAAGTTTTAATGCAACCCATTATTTTAGATATTTACCAGATAAAACAAAATGTCACCGTGATTGGTTATCTTACTCTCCAAGTTTAGATAAAATATTCTGTATACATTGCATGTTTTTTGGAACCAATCTACACAGCAATTTAGAAAAGTCTTGGACCAAAGAAGGTTTTAACCAATGGAAGAATTGTTCATTATGCATTCAACGGCATGAATTAACGCCAGATCACGTAACATCGTCATTGAAGTTTAAACTACGCCAAACAAGTGTACCCATTTTACCAACTCTTGAATACCACAGAAAAACTCAAATAGCAGCAAATAGACAGGTTATAAATGAACTTATTGACATTGTTGTATTTTTAGCTCGTCATAATTTGGCATTTCGTGGCAGTGTTGAGAAATGGTCATCAAATTCCAAAGGAAATTTTAAGGATTTAGTTATGCTTATGGCCAAAAACTCAACTCCACTAATGGAACACATACATAGAATTCAACAAAATGGAAAACATGAGGTGTCTTTTATTTCATGGCAACGACAAAACCAAATTATTGAAGCTATTTCAGAAGATATTACAATACAAATTCGATCTTCAGTGAAAAGTGTGAAAATGTTCAGTATATCAATTGACTCCACATTTGATGCATCACGTAAAGAACAAATTTCATTTATAATCAGGTACCTACTGCCTACTTAAGTTTTATTTATTTTTACTACCATATTATACATATCAGTTAGGTACTTATGTAAAAGACTTTTTTTTAAATGTTTGTGTTTTAGGTATGCTGATGAAGTAACCGGTAACATTCATGAAAGACTTTTGGCTGTGAAGGAATCACCTGTTACAACCGGAAAACATTTATATGACATATTTCTAACTGTTATGGTAGCTGAAAATTTGAACTGGAAAGAAGATTTAATTGGGCAATCATACGATGGAGCGAGTAACATGCGAGGTTATTATTCAGGTCTTCAAGCTCATATCAAAAATGAATGCCCTCAAGCATTATATGTATGGTGTCATTCACACCGTTTGGCCTTAGTTGTAAAACAAGCAGTATCGTGTGAATTGAACTCAGTAGATTTATTTGGGAACCTAGAAACTTTGTATGCTTTCCTCTGGTGTTCTAAAAAAAGAGCAGCAATTTTTAGAGAAACCCAGATTAAATTTTGTAAATTGAGAAACAAAAAAACTCAGCCAAATGCTGTTAAAAGAGTAAGCACGACAAGGTGGAGTTCTCACTCATCAGCATTAAATGTAGTGTTAAAGCTTCACAGTGAAGTTTTAGAAACTTTGAGTATAATTAAAAAACAAGAAGGGACTTCAGATGCTGTTGTTGGTGCAAGTTGCAGTGGTTTAATCACATATCTTTCATCAAAGCGTTTTATATTAACAGCATTAATATTTAAAACAATATTTGATGTACTTGAACCGGTTACTCGTCAACTTCAATCTCAAGATATGGACATGCTGATGGCCACAAATATATTAAAAAATATTATTTTTCAAATTAAAGAACTGAGAAATGACTGTGCATTTGAAAAAATACTTGTAATGGCTGATGAATTTTTTGAAAAGAGTGAAATTGATTTTTTGCCTCTTACATTAGGTCGTACAAAACGTGTGCCAAAAAAATCAGGTAAACCTATTATTTAATTACTCTCTGATACAGTTTTAATACCAACTGTTGTTTTTCTATAATAATTTTGAGTATTTTATTTATACATTTTATTACTATTTTCAGATGAAAATACTCAAGATGAACCTATACTGAGTCCAATAAAAAAAATTAAGGTTGAAACATATTATGTCATCATAGATATTACATTGTCAGAGCTAAGTGAACGATTTGAGTCAACAAATATTGGACCGTTGAGAGACCTTTCTCTTCTTTCATCTAGGCGTGTTCGTGAAATTCAAAAAAATCAACACAATGTGCCATGTGATGCCTTTGAAGCCTTGTGTTCTATATACACACAACTGGACAGGAATGCATTATTAACAGAATATGAAGAATTTTGCAAAAATTTTACAGAAATAGAAAATAGTGTTGTAATTCCAAAATATCTTCATAAAAATGAACATTTAATTGTTGAGGATGAAATTGATGAAGATTCCCTAGATTTTAACTCATTTAGTTATAATGATGATATTACAAAAGACTCAACAGAAACTGTAAATGATGTTCATAATATAGCAAGTACAAGAGGACTATTTAAAATATTTTGTTTAGCTAAACTATCAAGTATTTTTCCTAATTTATACTTAGTTTTAAAATTATCAGTTACGTTACCTGTTACAAGTTGTAGTGTTGAGCGTAGCTTTTCAAAATTGAAACTTATAAAAACAAAATTGAGAACTAGTATGTCCCAAGATCGTCTTGAAGGTTTAATGAAAATATCATGCGAATATGATCTAAGTATAAATTCTGAAAATGTAATTTTATTGTTAACAGCTAAAAGTCCATACCTTGCTAAATGTCTCAACTATTAATTTGTAAAATAAAAAAATTAAATTTTATAAACTAAAACATTTAATAATTTAATTAGGAATAAGGAAATATTTAATATATTTAATAAGGAATGTTATGTTATTAAGTCCTACTGTGTACCTATTAAGTATTTAAAATAAAAAGAAGCACAATGTATTTAAAATACTTACTTATAATTATCAAATTAATCAACTGCAAATTATTTTTTGATTAGATAAAAATATAAAAAAAAAAAAATGATTGATAAAAATACATTTTTGCTTAGTAATATGAAATTTAAAATGTCATTCAACAGAGTAATACACTTTAAAAAAATGTAACGATGAGCAAACAAGGAGAAATATATATTTTTCAAAAACTTTAGTGTTTTGCTCTAAATGGATCACCCCGTGTGTGTCTACTGAATTTAAAAAAATATTTATTTATGTAACCTATATTGCAATATCAAACTTACTAATTTCATTTCAAAAACAGCAAATATAAGCTTCTCCAACAAAAACAACTAAACTGAACATAGGAGTTTCTCTCAGTTTGACCTATAAATTGAAATATTTCAATAATAAAACAACATTAGGTAGTTTGAATAACTGTAGCATTTGTACGTCATCCTTTAGTATTTATTTTTGATTTGAAATATTGATCTACACAATTTGGCAATTGGATGAATACTAATAGATACTTATAAGTTATAAATTTATAAGCTAGAAACTAGGTTAAAATTAGAATTACTTTGATACTATTTGTAAACAATTTTTACTCGTGAAATGCATAATCATTTAAAATGTATTATACACACAAATACGATTTATTATTTCAGAAGAATAAAATATGTCACCATTTTTGGTAAATAATATTCATGTTGCAAATAGTGCTAAAGAATCTATGAAGGAAAAACGAATTAGAAAATAATCAACACATGTTTTAATAATAATAATACATTTTACAATAATGTATAAAAAACTTAACAAAACCAGGAAAAGACTAAAAATACAATTAAAAATAATACAATTAAAAATGGTCTCTAAAAAAACGGGAACAATAATTATTATGATAAAGATAATTGTATTGGGAAAATGTTCTGGAGGTACATTTAAGATACTATTTAATACTATATTATAAAATACATAAAGAAAAACAAACAATAAAAATTTTAACCCTCGAAGTTTTTAAGGGTGAATACAATATTTTAACATATCAGATTTATTTGAAATTGTAATTTTTTTTTGTTCACTCTGCGTGTCGTCTCGTTAAATTTAATAACGCGTATTTACAAAACAACAAAAATCATCTAAATCAACTAACGTACATACATCTATTTCAGATAATATATTACCTTATAACATCGTTTCTCACATATTATCTCATCCCTTTTCTCTCGCATTCTCTCATTCTCGCTCTCGTTTCCTATCTTTGTTTTTTTTTTCTCTACGTTTAACATGACAATATTATAATAACATGACGTGTGGGAGACGCTCTATTATTATATTATAATATACAATACATTAGTGACAACTGAGTCAGCTCCATCGATCTTATCGTACCGTTGGACAAACGTACACGACAATGTGGTGATCATAATAATAATAATAATAATAATAATAATAATAATAATAATAATAATAATAATAATATGTAATAATAGTAATAATTATGTAAAAATACATGATCCGTGATTCCACGATGGGTGACCGGAGTCGTCTTCAATGGGTGCCCCCGACGGCTATGCTGCAGACTGCAGATCGTGAGTGGCGTCTATTCTCGTGAGGTAAGTAGTTGATTTCGGGGGATGATGGAGAAGAGGGTATAGGTAGTCTCTCCATCGGATTGGATGCAAACAGCGGTGACCGGTAGTACAGTTCGGAACGGATGGGCGGGGTTGTCCGCGCAGGGGGGGGGGG
>NW_019101296.1:0-12769 GCF_001856785.1 Myzus persicae
TCTTAAACTCTAAAAGAAAAACCGGATTCATTGGATTCATTATATGTTTAAATTCTATGTTGAAATTATACTACACTCTAATAGATTCTTCTAAAATTGATTATTTAAAAATGCATAAATTAAGCCAAGACCATCTAGAGCTATTTTTTGGATGTATAAGAGCTCAAGGTGGGTATAATAATAATCCCACATCCAAACAATTTATGTCCGCGTATCGAAAATTGGTCATTAAAGTTAATGATATTGAAAGTTTTAACACAGGGAACTGTATACCTTTAGAACATATCGACCCAAGTAACAATGAAATGTTTTTTATACGTTAAATAAATATTAAAACATTTCAAAAATAATGTTTTTAAAAAATATATTTTTTTTATATTAAAAAAATGTTAGATTTATAATGTTTTTAATATAAGATGAAATAAATATGAAAAAAATATTTATTATTTCATATGTTTTTCTATACATTTTAAAATATTAAAATAATATAATTTAATAATATTTATTTTCTATCATTTTTATAACATTTAATTAATATATTAGATTCGGCTCAGATGATTTATTTATTATATATATAATATTATTGTTATTATATATCATATAATACACATAGAACAATAATTATAATTTATATTGTATATATATTATTGTATATCCACATCATATTGATATTATTGATACACAATATCCATAAATATTTCAAACATAAAAATATAATAATGTATATATAGCTAGCTAGGTAGCGATCGCTGTCCTAATGCATATCTGACCTAATACTACCCATTATAATATATTACTGGACCATTTTCACCTACCTACGTATATAAATAATTTCCTTAGACTCTGAAGGTTGTCATAATACTTTTTTCAGCCCCTATAGATATATATAATATATATAGGTTTGTTATTATAGGTTGGTTCATATATATATATATATTACATGCAATTAATTTATTAATTATAATTATTATTTAAATGGATGCACCATCATGGTCATAGGCGTGCGCAGAGTTTCAAGTCGGGGGCAGCAANTTTTTGGAAAATTATTTTTTACAAATTTTAAATTAAATGGTGTTACAACTTTCAAAATACTAGCTTGACTATTAATGGTTTGTAATTTTCCTAAGAAATTTTTTAATGTATTTGAATCATTCAGTGTTATAGGTAAATTTTGTATATAACTAGATTTTGGTTTCAATTTGGATTGTGTGGAAGCCATGTTCTTTGGATGATTAAAGTTTATTTCACTTATTTTACTAGGGATAGATTTGTCAAGAGATGGTGTTGCCCAATATGCATAGACATCTGTAACTGATTTTGTACTTTTTAAATTAAATGCATGCTGCAAATAAAAAAAGACTGCTCCTACGTGTGAACAACATTCACCTAATCCAGCCATGCATAAGCAATGGGCAGCTTCAACTTTGCCATTAATCTTGACTATAACCCATGGCAGCAATTTAGTGTCATTTAACCTTTGAGAATGCGCTACCTAAACGAAAATAATAATAATGTAGAGACAATAGGCTCATAATGAATAATGATTGTAATCTATCAGGGGCGCCGATGTATTTTGAAACACATAAGAACTAATAAGACAATTTTATTTTGAGTCAATACACTCCGGCACCTCTGTAATCTAGTATCTGTCGAATGTTGTAAGTATGTAAAGAGAAACAGATACCTTTGTATACTTTCTAAATTAATCTTTACAACACAGAAATATATTCTTATCCTTGACTTACTTCAGCAACTACAAGAACATAGCTATCTACCACAGTCCATTTGACATTTGAAACCCAACCACTAACAAAAAAATTATATGCATCTAGACTTTTGTACGCTTTAAATTCTTCCAATGTGTAAGCACTTTTAGTCAATACTAGGTAGTTACAAATATCAGGGTAAGTAATTGAAGGCACTAAGTTTAAATCTGTTGTCCAAATTACACAATTGTCTTTCAACAACAAGTATGGATCTTGAGAATTTAACAATAGTATTTTGTCTAAATATCGTTTCTGAACGTCCCCAGTTAAACTACGAGCATGGTTACTTAATTTAATAGACATAATTATAACGTTATAACCAAAAAACACAATTTTAAGTAAAACTTAACTAATAAAATTATGAGTAAATCAATAAAAGTTAATTAGAAACAATAGAAACCATATACAAATGGACCACCAATTAGTGATAATAACGTTATCATATTATAAACATAACCTAAAAGAAAATGATCAATATCACACGCGCGATGCCCGACTGTCGACGGTTGTTATCGGTTGTTATCGTTTTTAAAATAGAATACTTCATTGTGCATTTTTGTGCGCCTGTGCGGTCCACCACAGACGTATAAAAGCGTCTATTATGTTTTATTTATTAATCATGGTTAAGGTTAGTGCGTCTATTAAACATTTTAACCTAAAATGTCTAAAAGTCATTTCCGTATAAAGTGTCATTTGTCCAATTGTCTTCAGTGTCTTCACTCTTCACACTTCACAGTTAACTCTTCACTCTTCTGTGAATCTTGCAGAACTTTGCAACTTGCGGGTTAAGCTGTATTTCCGTAGTTGCATTTAAATTTTCATTTCGTATTATACGCTGTCGCTGTGACTCAAGTTTGTAAAAACTATAGTATAGTGCATAGTTTGCGTAATATACTCGCCGGGTAACAAAATACCTCGCGAGGAATCGAAGTACTATAACTTGAATACAGGTAAATATGCCTATTTTATACTTATTAGGTAATAGTATTATTATTTATTAAGATGATGCCACACTCACATGTGTTCTCTCCGTCTTACAAACGTACAACAAATCAAATTTTAGTATATTTGTAGTTTAGTTCCCACGTGATTTTTTGGAATTTTATTTCTAACATCAAAATTAATTTTTGAACCATCGTTCTTCACTAGTTAAGGTACATGTTTCAATCAAAATCGCGTAGGAGCTAAACTGCAATTGTTCCCAAATTTTAGTTCAGCAGAAACCATATTGTGTTATAAATTTGAATTTTTCTGTTAATTGACCTATTATTAAATGTAAAAGTAAGAAAATTATCTGTGTTTTTTCGTCGGTTTTTTCTTATATTTTAATATTTTTAAGTGAGAAATGAGAACTTAAATTTTTTAATATTTTACATATGTAAAATCACAGATAATATTCTCACATTTAAGTTTGATAATAAGTAAAATCACTCGAACATTAAAGCTTAAACTTTGAAATACCCTACTGAATGTAAATTTGGTATGTTGTATATTTGTAAGAGTTCTGTACACATTCAGGTTAATTTATTCATAATCTTATAGGTATACACCATTTAATTTTTTTTCTAACCAATACTAATGTTTTGTGTTTATTACTATCTATTAATTGTTAAATAATTGAGCATTGGGATGTATAGGTGCTTGTCATGTTTATAGGCTTTTAGGATTTTAAACTTTTGGCAAATGTATGTTTGAAATAAGGAACTGGTTGCTATTTCAGAAACAGCATATACTAGGTTTTGTAAAAGTATTTAGAAAATATTTTTCAAACTGCTAATTAGATTATTTTATTCTACCTATATAGGTTAATAACTGTAGGTTAAAAAATTATATTTTAATTAAACTCCTTGTTGAGCTCACATAGGTAGTCAATGTAGGTACTATTATTATAATATAATATTTAAAATACAAAATTAATTTTTAATTATAGGTATAGTAAAAACAAAATATGTCCTACTAAGCTAAAAAAAATATTAAATTATTCTTAAGTTTTTAATATATTTATTTTGTGCCTATAATATAGATTCATTTATATTAGGTAGGTATAGATAATCTACCTACCGAGGTAATTTATAATTTAATATTTTTCATTTATAGGTATATTTTTTTATAAATATTATTTTACGTTATAGATTTTCACAATAGGGATTATGGAATTTAATTGTCTAGTATTTGGTACTATTTCTTTTAAATAACTAGATTTTTATAGTTTTAGAAATAATGAAAAAATTCAATTTTAATAAAATAATATTTTTAATTCAATAAATAACCTTTAAAAACATTTTTAAATTAATTTGAATGGACAATCAAATATTATTATTTTTAATAGACACTGAATTTATAGTAGGTATATCTAATTTGTTAAAAATTGAATTTTTTAGTAGGTACCTCTGTTTATTTTTGACATTTAATGTCTTTCCTTTGGCACCTAGAATATAAATTGAAAAACATTACGTTACGTTACAAAAAAGCGTTATTTATGTTTGGTATACATGGCAACAAAGACATTAAATGTGGTACTTTATTGCAGTCTCGTATGCAATATGTTTTTAAATACTTCTTTGCAGCCAGTATCTATAATAATAATATAATAATGATATTTTTCTTTTAACTTTGATATCTATAATTTTACATTTAAAAGTAATTTCAAATATAGGCTACCTAACATGGCAAATATTTGCTCCATTTTTTAAATATAAGATTGTAATTTTTTTTTCAATATTCAATTATTGTGTCGGGCATTCTCTTGTTTTTAGGATGCCCAGACCTTTTTCTAAATTCCATCAACTATCAAACAGAAGTAAGAGAAGGCGTGTAGCCGAAAATAAGGATTGTTCTTTTATATCTGATAATTATAGTTCTTCAGATAGCAATAATTCTTCTAATAATGATAACAGTAAACAATTAAATACTTCAAATGAACAGGATCGAAAACAGGATGTTATAAATTCACTCACCCAGACATTTTCAAACTTTACTAACCAAAGTATAAACAATGATGAATATAAAAAAATATTATCAAGTACCTCATCATCTAGTGAACATTATAGAACTGATGAAGATGTTTTATTGGACTTTGATTCTAATAATTTATTTCATAGACAATCTATTGACCATTCGAAAAATGAAGAAAGCTCCATTAAAAATTTCTTGCGTGTTTGGGCTGTTAAGCATAATATTACTGCTAGTGCACTATCTGAATTGTTGGTTGGCTTAAAACAAAATGTTGAAAGTATAAGTCACAATTTACCTTCAGATTCAAAAACCTTATTAAAAACAAGTATAGTTTTTGAAAAAAAAACAGTTGAACAAGGACATTATATTCATTTTGGTTTGGAAAATCAATTAAAACGCTTGATCTCATCATTTGATTGCCATGTCCATGAATTACATTTATTAATAAATATTGACGGACTTCCTTTATATAAAAGTTCTCCAGGCCAAGCCATTCCTATATTGGTTTCAATTGTTAATGTCCCTGAACTTCAAAAAATAGTTTTTCCTATTGGACTATACTATGGTTTTCAAAAACCTAAGAATATAGATAATTTTTTAACTACATTTGTATTGGAAACCATAGAACTGTCAGAAAGAGGGTTTTTAACTGCTAATGGAACCAGTGTGTTCGTTAAAATTCTTGGTTTTGTTTGTGATGCCCCTGCTAAAAAAGATATATTAGGCATAAAAGGTCATGGTGGGTATTATTCTTGTACTAGGTGTACTGTTCGAGGTACTACTCTTAATCATAAGCGTGTATTTACTGATCTTAATTGTCATACTAGAACAAGTGATGACTTTATTAATTGGATAGATCCAAATTATCGATTAGTTAGTACAAGTTTGGTTAAAATACCGGGAATTGATTTTGTACATTCAATCATTCTTGACATAATGCATTTGGTATACTTAAGAGTGATGAGGACTATGCTCTTAACTTGGTATGATGGAGATTTACCTTTTAAACTATCACGGCTATTAATTCATAGGATCTCAGATTTTATGTGCAGTGCAAGGTTACCGGTAGAATTTGCAAGAAAATCAAGGGAGTTAAAGTATCTTTTAAGATGGAAAGCTGTAGAGTATCGGGCATTTTTACTCTATCTTGGTCCAGTTGCTTTAAAAGGCATTTTAGACCAGGAAAAATACAACAATTTTATGACACTAAATGTAGCTATATCAATTTTGTTAAATCAAACCAGTATTCAAGATCGTAGATTAAGAGATTATTCAAGAGAATTATTGAGACATTTTGTGCAGTCATTTATGAGTTTATATCACCCAAGCTTCATAACTCATAATTTTCATAATTTGATTCATCTAGTCGATGATGCAGACTATTTCGCACCAATAATTCCTATGCTAACATTGGATACCATATCAGCGTTTCCCTTTGAGAATTACCTTCAACAAATAAAAAGAATGACAAGAGGAAAAAATAAACCATTAGAGCAAATAGGAAATAGAATGGCCGAATTGTTAACAGTAAATTCAACACAGAATTTTCAGTCTTTTAAAAAATACCCTATTTGCTCAAAAATGCATTGCAATGGTCCTTTGGTTCTTGGATGTGTTAATCCACAGTACTCCACTCTACAGTTTAGAGATTTTAAAATCAAAATTTGTTCTCCTGATAATTGTTGTGGCTCAACTTCTGGTGATATTATTATGGTGGAAAATATTTGTTTTTCACAAGTCATGAACAGTTTTGTGATTGTTGGTAGAATGTTTCTAAGAAAAAAAAATTTCTATTCAATTCCATGTGAAAGTTAGTCTGTTGGAGTGTATGAAGTCGAAAAGTTATCAGAAATGCGTGTATGGCCAGTTTCTGAAATTGTTAAGAAATATGTATTTTTTTCTCACAAAAATGTATTTGTTGTATTTCCTTTATTACACTTGAATTAATAATTACTTTATCACCAATTTGTGTAATCTTATTTGAACCGGCCATATTACCTAATTATATTTTATATATTCATAATATATTTTATTTTATTTATTTTATTCATTTTATTTTATTTATTTAAATAGGCAATCCAAACGGCAATTTATAGATACATTGTAATAATTAGTAGATTAACAAAAAAATATAGTAATGAAGTAATATATATGGAAAACAGTAGTTATAATTATTTTAAATATATTTGAGCAAAATATATTAATAATAATAATAATACATTTATTTGTTTCCAGCCAAGTACCTAACTTAATTTAACTTTTTTGGTGATACGGGAGAAATAACTAACATAATATGTAAAACGTTATAATATTTTAATGATCAATGTTTAAGTGTGTGCAATAGATTTTCAGACTGTGTATCACAATTATTATGTATATTATTTATTGTTTTATGTTTAAAAAAAAAAATGGTTTATTGAAGGGTAGGTTTTGCTATAGTACAAAATTTGAATGTACATATACATTGAAGTCTAAGATTAATAACCTAAAGTAGTTATTATTTTGTATTGTATTTCACTACTAGATTAATATTTTATTAAAATGTATGTTTATAACTAATTTGTTATCAGAATGTGGTATTTAATATCATTGTACGACAATGAAGAGGATAAAGATGAAAAAAGCCCAGATTTAATTCCGAAGGATTGGATAATAAATAAATTTAATTGTTGGTATCCACTGGATTATAAAATATCAACAATTAAAAAATATGCAAAGACAATGGAAATCCCCGACTATGATAAATGGAAAACTTGTAAGATTGATATTATAGAAGAAGATATAGGTACATAATTTATTAATTTATATGCAATCTAGTATGAATACAATGCACATAAATTTAATATTTAAATTTATAGACAATTATGAATATGGTTTAAAACTTATGTACAAATTAAACAAGAATGCAAATCTTCATTCAGAAATCGAAGAAAGAGGTCGTGGACAAAGGTTAAAAATTAAACTAAAAAGATCATTAGAACAACATTACTCTTCAAATTCTGATGAGGATGATATACTTTTGAATGATAAACCAGCAGCATATCCTACATTTCCTAAAAAAAAAAAAAAGTAAATTGAACTGTCTATAGAAAAGTAACTTTATTTTGTATTTTTTTTTATTACGCTATGTCTAGTCTATTTTAGTTCTTGTAAACATGTTTCAATCATAGTGTTTTATTATACAGTTAATAATCTTAATAATAATAATAATAATATTCGTTTTTAAAACTAGATCTGTCACAATCATTTAATGAAAACAACAATTGTTTTAACAATACTTCTCCACCAAGTAATGATGGGTTTGACACATGTTTTGCCAATACATCATCATCAACTACTCCTTCATGCAGCAGTACTCCTTTAACAAGTGAAGTGTCAAAAAATTTGAAAAAATGTAAACTGGCCAAAAAAGTATTGCATTCCTGTACTTTTGACTTCAAAGATAATACTTTATTAGAAGCTATTAGTCATCAACTTTGTAAGCTATCAGGTAACTGCACCAGAAACTAATTTGAGTACTATTTTGCTTGATTATACTTATATATGATACACAATGTAGTATCTTAACTACTTACACAAAAATATGTTTTTTACAGCTGATATAATGAAAGTAAAGTCAAGTATAAATTATGTGAAACAAGATGTTTCATCCTTTATTGAAGATCAACCGGTGCCTAATCGTCAGCCAAATACAAATATAAATTCTGAAGAAAATCATTTATCGTGTTTCCCATTAAAAAGTGAGAGTGAACTATTAGCAATGGAAACATCATTACAAAAAGAAGAATTAAACTACACAAACAAATTGGTATGTTGTATTTTTTTTTATTATTATGGAATAATTGTATATAATAATATATACATTATTTATTTTACACAGGTGTCTACATTAATTTTTGCCTCTGAGGGAAAAAATATTTCCAAAGTTACTTATAGTATCTTGAAAATAATGTTTTCTGATGAGCTCCTTAAATATTACAGTTGGAAAGGGCAAAAACAAAAAAAACCCTTTTCAGACTTTAACTAGACCTACCTTTTTCATTACATCATATTATAATTATTATGTCAATATTATATTGCAATATAGCACAGTATTGTTTAAATATAGTATTTTATAAACTGATGCTGAAATTGTTTTGAATTGTTATTATTTAAAGGTGCTGTTAGACAAAAATTTCCAGGCCAAAATGATTGTAGAAATGAAATCATCAATAGTATTATGTCATGGTTAGCACAGGCGCCGACAAGGATTGCAAAGTAAGAACCTAGTCTATTAACGTTAGAAAATCTAAAATATAATAAACATTAAAGAAACAATAATATATGACAACTAGTTGACCCTGTGCACTTGGTTGCCCTTAAAAAATGACAACCCTTTAAAAAATTGTGACTGTTTAAATTTTTTTGGATGTAACTCGCAGCAGTAAGTGCAATTCAGCCACCCTGGTAGGCATTCCAACTATAGTAAAATTATATATATAAAGATATACACATATTATATGTTTCTTAACACATAAATTTTTGATCAATAAGATTTTTATACCTTATATCATGAGTTGATCTTAAAATTCTCTAAATAAATCCTTATTACATAGATTTAATAACTCCTGAATAGTGAGATAATTAATACATTATTTTATAAATAATTTTCATTTCAATATGGAAAATCATACATTATTGCATTAATTGATTTTAAATGAGAAACTACTTTTCTCTGATATTACAAGCATATAATATTATAGAATTGTTTTCATTCTTCTGTTTCTGTATGTTTGCAGCAAAGAAAAACAACAAAAAAGAAAAGAACCTTCAGATTATCATCAACAGCCCAACCCTGATGAAGACAATATTGCAGATGTTTGAGATAACATAATATGTTATATTATAAGTAACTAACATAAGCAACTTTTTACTTTGTATTTTATTATTATATACAACAACTACACTTTTTATTTCTAAAAATCTGTTCTGGTTATACATTATATTAAAACTTCATCAATTTATAAAAAAGGAAGTACCATATTTTAAAAGCAATTTTTATTTTTTATTTTATGACTATACAATAACTAAACTTTTTATTTTTAAACATTTTCACTGTATTTGAAACTTGATACACTACTGTTATGCATTATATTACAATTTCATCAGTTAAAAAAAAATGTAAGTACGTTATTTAATGAGCAATTTTTTATTTTTATTTTATGATTTTATACAATAACTATATTTGTTATTTCTAAAAATGTATATTGTATTAGGGATACACATACAACAATAAAGAAATTGTCATTCAAAAAAATAATTTTTTTTTTTATTATTATTATGACGTTACCTATCCATTTTATATTAAAAAAATATTTAATAGTTGTTTCTTATTAAACTAAAATATTATAGATATATTAAATTGGCATTGAAAAAATATTTAATTGATATGATAAAAATATTTTTATGATATTTTATAACCAAATTACAAGAGAAAAAAAATGTGTAAAAAATGTTTAAAAAATGTTTTTTTAACATAATATTTTTAATGAGAAGTTGGCCATTATAACATTTGTGAAATGTTTTTGAAAGCAATTTAAAACCTTTTTTTAACCTTTTTTAAAACATTAAAAAAATATTTTTTTGTTTCTTGGGGNCCTATCCACCGTGCAAGATTTAAACAACAAGGTATACAAAAAATTGTCAAATTACCAACAATAGTTGATGGAAAAAATTGACCTTGAATTCAAGACCATCGGTTGTGACGTTAAAAGTATCAAACACTCTTATGGTATGTTGAATACAAGTTTCCACGAGATGGAAAACAAATTGATTTCATTAGAAAGTAATAAGTAATTTTTATCTAAAAAACCTGTCATTATCATATATTATGATTTATGATGTTTGTATAAAGGTAACTCGGAGAAGCCGATGCGCAAATATAACGATATTAAGACGAGGATTGCAACCCTAGAAAGTATGATATACATTGTCTATGTCATTTTGATGTATACTGCATGAATCAATTTTATAGTTTTCACTTAACATATTTTTTTATGTGTACGATATGTATGTGTACAGGAGATGTAATGAAAAACACATCACACATCATCGGTATGAACTATTCGCATCGTTCGTTGGAGTGGACTAGACCACAATCAATCGGGTCCGCTGGAATGTTTCCTACCGATAACCGATGTTACGACGAACCAGCTGCATTCGCTGCAGCTCCGTCTTATGATATGCATCCAATGGCGAAACCCGGGCCGAGTGGAGCAGTTTTGCCTCCATCGCCACCTACACCCCCGGCGCAAAGTGCATTAATTGTGCCTCCGCCGCCACCTACACCCCCGTCGACTAGTGTATTTTGTCAACCACTGCCACCCGCAGTCCGCACCCCCGGCGCTGTTGTCTCCGAATTCTCCGAAAAAATCGGATTCAGACAAATCAAGCTCTTCATCGACAGCGAAAGTTGAGAAAATGTATGGGAGGATCCCAATAACCACTGAGATCCTAAAGTCGGTTGTTCTCAAGCCACCTGGCGAGAGGAAGAGAGTAAGCAAATCCGTGACGATATAATCGCTGCAGTATTGTTGAAAATTATGTATGTAATTGTTGTTAAAAAAAATTATATAATTCATAGTAGTTGTCAATCATGGTATCATTGTTAACAAAATAAAAAACGGGTGATTGTGTGTCACTCTACTGTACAGAAGGTTAATATACGCCTACGTCACATGGGTAGCAAATTGCCTATGGCGATAAATTTTTTTTTTAAGACTAGAAGCTAAAATATAAAATCCTCAAATGAATAAGTAGGTTATAAAACTTACTTAGGTAATACGTCGACTCTCCGGGTTAATAAAGCAGGGCCTTATCTATAGCGCAGATGTACCATTTAGTTGTGTTAACATTCCTATGTTAACATCCATTTAATTTGATGTACCCACTCAAAGACAGTATTGTATTTATTGCTATAATGCTATCTGGTTATCCATTCTGCTACTACCTATATTTTTTTATTTTCATCACTATAGTTTCACGATTTTAAAAAAACAATATGTTATGTAGTTTATAATCTGAAGTGAAGTGTATTTTTAAATACTACATTGTACACTCTTACCCAGATCTTCAGTTTCATATGTTTAACTATGTATTTAAATTTTAAATAAATATTTATTTTCACGAAAAATATGCTACCCAAGACGTGTGATGGACGCAGTGGTGTATTGGTAAATATATTTATAGGTATACGCACTAATACAATTTGTATGTACCCTAAAAATATTTTTAATCGCTACGCTCGGAATTACTCACTTCAGTTTTTAAATCTTTTTATTATCAAATATTTCATTTTGGTAAAAGAAACCTTAACTTACAAGTTACAATACGTATTATATATTTAAATTATTATTTGTCATACATAATTATATTACCTATAGGTACATACGGCTATACTGAATAGCGAAGAAAATAATATTATAGATATATTACCTATTAACCTATTAGCTATTACTTATATAGTTATATTATATGTTTTTTTCATTAAAATGTATAACATTATACCTCCCAGACAGCAAAAGAATATTCTTATAATGTTATACCAATGTTATTTACAAAACAGTAACATTTAGTATTAAATATTTAATATTTTTTTTATTTTTTTTAAATATTTTTTTTTTTACATTTACAAAATTATTTGGCCGCTATTTTCATGTTATCCTAACAACATATTATCAATATTATCATAATATTAATAACATAATATTGAGTTAATAATAATTTTAAATATTTGATTAACATTTTAACTCAATAGCATTGTAATATTTTAATTTAAACATTAAAACAATAATAAAAAAATTATTTTTAATTATTCCTTAATTCTTTTAACATTGGTTTTTTAAAATATGTGTGATTATTGTAATTAAATAAACAAATTCAACTAAAATGTTCATTTATTGACCATATTATAAATCATACAAATTTGAAATACCTATATATAATAGTAATATAATATATTTACATGATTTATATATAAATTTAATATAATATTGGAATATCAATATTTT
>NW_019101296.1:12794-14709 GCF_001856785.1 Myzus persicae
TGGGCTAACACAAAAATAAAAATAATAACTGGTGAGTAGTATAATATATACCCAATATTAACTTCATTAAAATAGTAAATATTAAATAATAAAAACTGCAAACTTGTAAGATACAAATCTAAGAATTTAAAAAAATGTAAATAATATAATAATAATGATAACATAATCTTTTAAATATATTAACTTCATAAAAGGCTTCTTGAGAGTTTTTCTTGTTTTTGGGATACTTTTTTAATGCGGAATGGAGCATGGGATAGCCAAATTCCTAATGAGTTATCTATTTCTTTTTCAGGAACAACACTGTACTTGACGTTAACTCGTATAGCATCTATAATATTCAAAATACAATAATAATAATATACATTTTTTTTTTTTTTATTGTATTAATAAAATAAGACATTCCTAACCGTTGCAGGCTATCTATATCTATGGATAAAAGACAATTTTAGTTTGTAGCTATTTTAAGAGGATAATTGTAAATATAAATATATAAAAAAGAAAATGGACAGATGTATACAATTAGCTAAATAAAACCAAATATAGCAAATTTAATAAAATGCAGCATATTTCAATATTTAATTATAATAACTATCAACTATTTATAGTGATTATTTGTTTAATAGTTTTAGTTATATTGTACCAAACAAGTTAAATTTAATATGTTTACCTATAATAACACGATAGGTATTTAAGCCTGAAAAACATAGCTTAGACTTAAATCCATGTAACGAATAATTAGATAGCAAAACATCACTTAACATTCTTGAAACAATTCTTCGAACACTATTTCCAAGATCATTAACATCTATTAACACTGATAATTGAGTAACCTAAAAAATAAACACATTTTACAAGACAACTGTACAATAGAAGAAAATTATAAGAATTAAAAAGTATAATACCAATGTATTTTTAAAGTTTTCATCAGTCTTAATTTTTATTTCCAATGACCCTAATTCATCATGATTTTTAATAGGAAATATGTTGTCAAGATTTATGATATTTTTGGCTGATGTATTTTTATTAGCCATCAATGTATTAATATTAATACTGTTTGATTGTACAATACTTAAAATGCTGCCAATGTCATATTTTATATTTACCAAAGTGTTAGTAATAAACCGTTGAAAATCTGTCAAATCATTATTATATTATATATTAGCAGGTTAATTTTTCCAAGTTGAAATGTGGGCATATATGTATCATATATAATTTGATGTAAGAAAAATTTGTGAATAACTTAATATCTTTAGTCAAATAGAATTTTATAGCATCATTAACTATATTATATCTTACTATAGTATATTACTAAAACAGTGCACATACCATTAGATATATTTGGCTGGTTTTGTAAAATTGTAGTATCTTGAGGCAGTTTTAAAATATTAGCTGTAATACCAGATGATCCTATATAGTATTAGAAAAAAAAATAAGTATCTTAATTTATAAAAGAATATGTGTAAATACATACCTACCAATGTAAATACACGGGTAGGTACATAGAATATATTACATTGGTTTGATAAAACTATAGGTTTATTTATTTTTTTATGCAATGGCAAACTAAAGAAAATTAATATTAATACTTATACTTCTACAATTTAATCATACGTCATACAATGAAGTTTTTGAACGATAAATTTTACATTTATTAGATTATTTTAAATTAAAATGTAAACGTATAATTATATTATATTATATTTACCTGTGTTTTCAATATTTTGATCACAAAATAATACTTTTTTAACTTTGATACTATTTCGATCAGAACTTGTTTTATATAATAATTGTGTATCCTCATTTTTTTCAACCGTCCAAGTCCCAACAGGAGATGAAATTATATGTTCTATATCATCAATAGGTTTATTAACTAATGAAGAGGAATGTTTTTCAGGTGTAATACAATTAATACCAT
>NW_019101297.1:0-16444 GCF_001856785.1 Myzus persicae
AAGTTTTGAACTACAAATTATTAATTAACACTGTGGTTTTGTCAACATTTGAACTTTAAATGCTTATAAACAATAATCATTCCTATGTATCGTTAATATTTTAGTTATAATAAAAACTTATATAGTATATACCTATTACATTTTTATCTTTTTAACCGAACAAATAATTTTTTATTGACATTTGTAGGAAAAAAACTCAAACTAATCAAATACAATTTAAGTGAAGACAGTTTAACCAAGGTTACCAAACAATTTTGACAAATTTTCTTTTTTTTCCCAATTATTTTAAAAGTACTGGAGGATTTTTAATTTTGACCTACCAAAAGTACTTACTAGATCAAATTTGCTTTTGAAAACATATTCGAATAATAATTCAAATATTTGTCGTAACGATTATTTGAATAACTTATTTGGAAAAACTAGGTATCGAATAATTATTCGTTAGTTTATATTAGTTGCGGCCCATCACTAAGTATATAATATAGGTGCTTATTAATTATTATGATAATTTTAATATAATCATGTATTCATGTAGAATATTAACTAAAAGAAACTATATTTTATAGGTATCTTAGTATAATTTTTACACTTAATAGCAATCAGCAGTATAAAATAAGTAGGGGTTATCAAATAAATTTTCTAATATTTTTAAAACACAAATTGTGTTTTTTAATGTGTCTGTTACATTTATAAATTTTAGCATTATTTAAAGTGTAAAAGCCTAACTTAAACACTAAACTTTTATAATTAGATGTACTTAATTGTTAATTGATAATGGAATATAGATGTTGTTATAATATATTTTATAGATTTTCTAAATGTTAATATTGCCAAATATAACAGACAAATCATAAACGTCCAATGTTTTGTTTTGATATTGTAGGTAACATAATTCATCTAATACTGTACTTGCGAACAACTTTTTTTTCACGTGGAGCCCCTTTTTAAAATTGCCAGGTAGGTCAAAAATGGCCTATCCGCCCATGAATCTCACTCTCTCTTGCTTGCAAATAAACTCCTAACCTAAGTGCCTTCAATGGGCGGCTTCTTATCTCCTGCCACTCAAGCCATTTCACCTACATCACTACGCTTATTGTATAATAATATTTTTCAATTTTCAAATTGGTTTTTTCTTAATTTTTAAGTCCAATACTCAACAGTCTCTAGAAACTTAAATTGAGGATTATATAATATGGACTTCTTAAGCATATTTTAAAATACGTACATGTTACAAGATAGCGTAAAAACTACAAATGTTATCGACCATGAAGTTAAGCAACCGGTAAAATAAAATAAGACATATATTTCTTTGTTATTGTATTTTTATATATTATATAATAGGTATAGACTAAACTATACCGTATAGTATTATATAGAAGGTATATAAAATAAATTGCCGCAGTTTGTATGTATCATCGGTTTTGTCGCAGATTGTATAATGTTTATTTTTTTTTGCCACAGTTTAAATAACTACTTTAAAAAAAGTTAATTTCGCAGCAATTTAATATTTCCTATCTTATTATATTAAAATGGCTAGTAATTATAAATCATATATGAACTATGATAAAAATAAGAATATCCATTTAAATTAAAATTAATAAACTTTGTATTATTATATTATTTTATTTAAATTGCCATATAGATAGTGCATACAACAAAATTAGTGTTTAATATCATAATTATTAGATATTTGTTTATGAATATAATATTATAAATAAATACCAAAGATACTTTTTAGATATCTGATTGATATTTAAAAATATAAAATTGAGGTGTTTAGGAGATATTATTATATTATTGATAATATATCAAATAGATGTATAATTGAGATATTAGATATTCAAAGGATATAATAACATAGGTGCCGGGAACGAAACAATGATAGTCCGCGACGCCCGGTCACCAAAATACTCCGTACGCACCTTGTACGCACCGACCTGTGTAATAGGTGTGTATATATATGTGTAGCGACTCTGTAGAAGTGGACGGGATCGCCGATCAAGACTAGAGAGTGCTAGTGTGCGGTGGGTGTGTAAGTGTATATGTGTGTATGTGTGTGCTTATAATTAATAATAAAATGGTAACACGTTTATGGTAAATGATATGTTGCTGTATAATGCACAATCTCAAAAATAAATTTACAAATATAAAAATCACAGCAACACCAAAATATAAAAATATAGATAATAATAATATACGTATGATTGGTCCTTATGACCAAACAGAATAAATATAATAATATACGGCCCTGTTGGCCTATCCAAATAATTGTAAATACAAAAATATAATAATAATAAAGTAAAAATGACGATGCTCGGATGGCCAGCTGCTACCTATCCTATAGTATAATGATATAAATGGCGATTAGCACCCACGCACAATAATAATGTTCGGCGATTTGTGCCTTACAACAAATAAAAATTCGGGTTATTCCTTTTGATTCGCGCCTGCACAATAATAATACAATTTGGCAATTCGTGCCTTTACAATAAATAAAAATCAGTGACGGTGTTTGCTCAAGACGACGGACGGAGGAAGAAGAAAAAATAGGTCGGCTGTGTTAAACAATAATAATCACGCAGACGGCACGGCGGCGATGAAAATCTACATATTAGATAATAACTCACAATCACGTAATTAATACAAAAATAAAGACAATATAATAATATATGGGACAAACAGGTAACAGCTATATGATGTGCGTGTGGAGCCGGTCGGTGCATTAATTATAATTGGTATTAATAATATGTTGCGGCGGCAACAATAGGTATATACTATATTCTTAGTAACATATAAAATAGATGTGACATCTACAAGTATTTAATATTTTATAGATACTGATTTTTGGTAATAACTACTAAAAATAAATTACATTGATATTCTATTGATATTTAAAATGTTCTATAGAGCTATATTTCAAATAACAAACATACATGTAAATTAAAATTTATTGCAATATTACCTGGATAATTATCAGAAAAACTATTGCTATCAGCAATAGGTACTTAAAAATATGTTAAGCATAATAGTATGCATAATAATTATCGTGGTACCCGCTGCAAGCAATGATTATGCCATGATGGGAAATGTCGAATTACTGTAATAGGACTACAGGTTCATACTACTTAAAAAATAAGTCATTAATATATTATGTGAATTGTAAAATATTTTATATGTTGTATTTTAATGGTTGGAATGTATTTATTTTGAGTTTGTGATCGAATGGACAATAATATTTTTAATTTCTTTTACCTGAGTGTAGTACATTGTAATATAAAATTTAGATTAAAACGATACAGGTATAACAAGAAACATACACATTGTCGATCGCAGACGAACGGGAAACTCTGTGAAAAAGATGCCTTAAAAAGTAATTTAAATCTTTAACAACGTACTTAGCAATTCCCAAGTTTTTAACTAATAAACTATTAGACAATGAACACGAATCTGCATAAAGGTCCCCACACACTGCAGCGGCGGTGTTAAGATGAGTCTGGACAAAATTTACCGCCACCGTGGTGGCACCGCTGAGATAAAAGAATTTTACCACCACCGCTGCGGTGTACGAAGTGTACCTTAACAAAGTATTCTCGATTTCGGGTCTGTTTTCTATTAAATTATAAATTGTCATTTAATGTTCCTGGACGTTATTTTTAGTAAATAACATTAGCATTTATTCAAAACAAAATTAGCTACCTACCTATTATTGATAGTTATAGGTACTAGTGTAGAATAAAAAAAAAAATGTTAAATAATTAAAATAACTGAGAACAACAGCAACTACACTAAACACAAATTTTTAAATTTTTAAATTTTTTAAAGTTGTTACAATTTTAAAATAATTATTGATTGATAACTGATCAATTATCAATTAGCAATTGTCAACAAGAGCGTCTAAACACTGAAATGCACCGTATGCATACTAATGCTAGTAATTTGTTTCCAATATCATTAGGACTATAATAGGTACCTACTTACCTTCGGACCCAAATTTCGAGAAATACGGTGATATTAAATACGTATGTCCCTATTGAGTAAAAATTATCATATTTGTAAATTCTGGAAAATTGATGCCCATCAATATTCATTTAGCTCAAACTTGATCACTAATTTTACATCACTACCTACATGTTTGAATCATACACAATATAAACAGCAAAACCAATATATTTAAAGATACCAATATTAATACAATATTACTGAAGTCTATCAGTCCTAAGTCCGAATAACGGTGTGATCATATCGATTTTCCTAAAATATTTCCATACGTAATTTACGTATGAATAAAAAGCATTTTAGCCTCATTTAATTATATATATTTCTAAATTCAATAATTGTATACAAAATATACTAAATTGTATGTGTTAAATGTTATCAAACCAATGTATATTGTCTTGTACAATAAAAACATCAAAACACATTTGATAATTAAATGATTGTATACAATTATTCTTTATTGAAGTGAAACTTCTTTACTGAGGGCGCAAAGGCGAAAAACGTGTCAAGAAATCAAGCTCACGACATGAAATGTTGTCGTTGGTATCGAACAAAAATTTGAATAATGATTTTATAGTAGACACTTGTTGGATACAAAATTTTGAATATGGCGCGTCGTGACTGTTATGTCCCGTGCCGTAACGTTGCCATACCGGAGCGCTGCTGCTGCCTTCCTCCGGGCGCGACCTTGTTCCCCCCGGAGAGGGGACTCATGTGTCGCATAAACATAAATCTAAACCATAACCGCGCTTCTATTTACATTATATTTCATGGCGATAAGAAATGATAACAATAATGTAATGTGAACATTGACTGATTGACTACTACGCATAATGTCCGAATGTCGTGGCGGTCTTTGTGTTCGCGACTCGAGTTCTGGTCCACGGTTAACTTCTACGGTGCCGTCGCCCGACCGTTCTACGCTATGCGAGCGCGTGGATACAGCTCGGATTTGTTGTCCTCTGTGCCTAGCCTTTACGAAATATATATTTACGCAATTGCGACGAGCGCCTACGGGTGACGGTCTCGTGGTCACTCGTCATTCCCCGCGGTAACTGTATCCGAGCCTGCGTCGACCATTTCAAGGCCCTAGTCCTGTTCCTCCGAACATTATAGTACGTATAAAGTCTTGGCCCCAGTTGAGTCGACATTGGTGCAGTTGCCGCATGCCGGGTTGCAGCTGTTCATCGCCGTTCCGGGACAATTAACAGCAATTCTTCGGTGTTGAATAATAAAAGTGCTGAATTTTGGGAGTAGCGTGCCTGTAGCGTACCTATATATGTGTATTACATTTTTCACGGGAAAAATCTCAAATGTCTATGCCGCCGTACACGTATTGTGATTGTGGTAAATCCCCGAGAACAATTTTGGTTTGGCGTATTGCTAAGTATTTGAAATACACTAAAAATATACGATCAATAGTGTAAATGCTAAATGATACCCATACGGAACATAAGTTACCTCTACAACGGACTGCTTATATGGTGCTTTTAGTATTTAATTACTTTACCCGTTGGCTAAATTCAGTTGCGATGACTCTCGTATGATTTTAAGTGAGGAGACGTACACAAATCGTGTACCACGGATTGGGCTTTAATAATGTCATGTTAATTTTTTTCTAATATTTACAAAAAAGTGTGACTTAACAGAAAACTGTCCAGTCCTTCAGAAGTTACTATCTCCACATGCTCACAGTGGTTACATGCCCACATTTTAGATTCTGAGCTGAGCGGAGAAATATAAATGTATTGATTTTACACAATGATGTGTGTTTTTTTAAAACATTTTTGTGCCCGTGTATCTAAAAGTTAATGGCCGAAATAATGATTCAATTTTTAATTTCAGTATTTTACCTGGTGGGAGAGTGAATCAGGAAGTGAAAATGTATAACTCAGTAGTTTCCAAAAGCGCCAGGAAAAACAAACAAAAAATAAAGAAAAACGGGAATTGTTACGCATAATTGGTTTTCAACTACATTGATTATTGGTTAGGTTAAAAAAAAAATGACCGTACCTAGATTTTGACAGAATGTATACACTAGCATTTTGTCTACACTATACAACTTTAAAAATATTTGGACTCATCTTGAGTTATTTATGGACGTATGAAATTTCCAATTTTTATTAGTTTTTTGTAAATTAAAAAAAAGTTGAGCTTAAATTCTTACAAATTATTATTTTTTTTTTTTTTTATTTTTTTATTGAATATATACAATCTGTAAATTAGTTTTACAATAAGAATATGAGCTAAAATAAGTAAGAAGACATGATTTGCTTGATAAAAGAAGTAACCCAGCGGCTACACTTTTCATTGATTGAATTTTGAGTTAGAAATTAGCGGTTGATCGTGAAAAAAGAGGTTAAGCCATAAAAATCAAATTTTTCAGTAAAATACAATTATAAACAATTGTAACGTCAAGGAATTTTGAGCCATATTTAGTATCATTATTATCTTTTATACCAGACATCAATATTACTGTGTTTAAATATTTAAAGAACATTAATGTTTCCATAACATTATAATTGCAGTCATAAAATATTATTGAAACTTTTTTAGAATACTAAATTACCATTATTTGTCCTACATTTATTAGTTTCTTAAAATTTTATGAAATTAACATTCTGCAAATATTCTTGTATTGATCTGATTAAAACATTTTGTAAGTAATTAATACTTATAATTAATATCTATTATATCTTAAAAGCTGCTAAGTTCATCCTAACCTTTTGTTAAATAGCTAATCCAACCAAAAATATTCAAATGAATAAAACAAAGTCAAAAGTATTCACTTTGAAATAGTTTATAGTATATTAAAACAGGGATTAAAACTAAATTAAAAATAATCAAAATGGAATTAACAAATTTATAGACTCAATAAAATAACATAAAAAATGTATATTAAATAAAAAAAAAACAGATATAAAATAGGTATACTAATATAGTTATTTTCTGAAGATTTCTTAATTTTTACATTTTTATATGAGTATAAAGTGTTTTCTTCAACTGAATTTAATATATCAGTCACCGTTCGCACCGCGTACGACGCACACCTCTTTATGTTAGCTCCGCGTAATCGCCGCTGTTTTTCTTTTTTTGTAAACCGACAAGGTAAAAATTTAGCTTAATTAATAGCTAACACCGAGTGCAATCAATTATCAATAATTGAATCGACTGTTTTCCTTATTGTTCCTGTCGTACTTAAAAATGTAGTTTTTCTAATATTTGACAAGTGCGACTACCAAATTATCGTTGCGCCGCGCAGGCAACACGTTATCTCGTTCTTCGGTCAGCGGCTCGTGACCTTCGCTCACTAATTATGCCACCCAAAATAAACAACCATTTATCAAATGTGAAAAATAATAAACAAGATTAAAACACCAACATTATACAGCCTGCTCGCCTAGCAGAAATACAAAACTCTGAAATGAATAATTCAGGCCACAGCCTCCAACACAACATTACGAACAGCCCTGGAAACGGCAACTGGACTACTCAAGTAAATAAAAGAAACCATTCAAGCTCATCATCAGGTTCTTCCACCTCCAAACCTTCTTCCTCTAATAATGCACAACCAAAAACAAAAAAACTGTCATTCTCAACACGTAATCGCTATGAACCACTTACGATCGCCGAACCTATCGACACGGTTTTTGATACAGACATGGTATCCGAAGATCCAGACATCACGGTCCGTGCCAAACCACCTCCCCTGATTTTTATGAAAGGAATAAACGACTTTCCTGGCTTCTGTACAACTTTAATTGAGTTGATAGGAGTTGATAACTTCATTTGCAAAGCCACCACAGACCGCTAATAAATTCAGACCGCCAATCCCGAATCTTATAGACTTCTAATACATTATTTAAAGGAACATAACGCCAAATACCACACATACCAGCTCACTGAAGACAAACCTACGAGGATAGTCATCCGTAATCTGCACCCTACTACGCCAATTGAACTGATAAAATCTGAACTCGAGACACGCCTCTTCGAAGTCAGGCAAGTCACGAACGTCCTTCACAAGACTAGCAAGCACCCACTCCCACTGTTCTTCGTTGATTTAGAACCCACCGATCACTCTAATCAAATCTACCAATTATCTTCCCTTCTGCACACAAAAATTAAGGTTGAAGAACCATACAAGCCTAAGTTAATTAGCCAATGTCAAAATTGCCAAGATTACGGCCACACCCGGGCGTATTGTGGTTACTCAGCACGCTGTGTCAGATGCAGCGCTCATCATCCTTCGTCCGAGTGCACTAAGTCGCCCGACACCCCTGCTAAATGTGCACTATGCTCCGGAGATCATCCAGCCAACTACCGTGGTTGCAGCGTCTACAAAGAGCTCCAACGCCGAAAAACGCCGACCACTAAAAGTAATTTCTTACATGATACTATCAAACCAAATGTTAAACCTCATAAAGTCATAATGTAAAAGAAAGCCACCCACATGCTACCCTTTTGGAAAAAAATGAATTCAACCCTACAAAAACTTATGCACAGGCCACAGCTAGTCAACCATCTCAACCTTCTCCTCCCTCTGACCTAACTCAACTCATGTCCTCCATTATTTAATATTGTCACTTTTCAATTTAAAAAAAATATAAACTTTCATTACTAACAATTAGGTAGATACATACCTATAAAGTATAATAGGTATTAAAGAAAAAAAATAACAAACTCAGTAACAATAAAATATAATAACATTAATTCATAAACAGTCTATTAATATGTTTATCCAGTCTTAGGATTTCTGTCGGTATATACATAGATACCTATATAAAAAACAATGACAAACTTATTATTGAACAACTTGTAACTTTTGATTTTGATTTCATAATAAAAACAATTAAATAGAAAATATAGTTTTTCAATTAAAATAGAATATACTAAAAAGATTGAAAACGATGCATAAAGGAACATGGTAATATTATTTATAATTTAAAATTTAAATAATCATAATACCTTTTTCAACTAAAGGTAGTGAAAAGCTGGATCTTTATCAGAGTCATACAACAAACTCTCAGTTTCAGAGTTTGAATTTGGAGCTGCAGCTATTGTAGAGTTATCAACCGGTCTACTTCTTGTTTCTAATATGAAAAACGCATTTATTAAAAAATAAATTAAAATTATAATAAGTCTTAGATAATCAAATAATAACACTTACCAACATGTCTCAAAGAGGGATGACTCTATTTTGTTTTTATTTGATGGAATATTACTACTTTTACTATGTCTAATTTTGTGTCCTCATTAGTAGATAGATCAGATATATAAACTGTTTTCTTTGATTTTTTATGAGCATCTTCTAATTTTTCTAAATAAATAATGAATAAAGATACAGGGTTATTCAAAATGATTAATTCGATTTCAGATGCTCATATAGTTTTATTTTTTAGGTTTAGAACAATATGGTATACATTAGATAACAGAAAAATATGTCAAGTTTAATTAACTGTACCTATCAATGTTTTATGTGAACTCCTTTGGTTATACGAATAACATCTAGTCGTTCCACTTATTCATCGGATATACTAGGTTGGCCTGTGCTTTTTCCCCTGCACGAACACAATGTTTCTTCAAACTGCTTGTAGTAACATCGACGTATACTCCGAGTAGTTTGTGCATCAATCCCGTAATGACAACGAAGAATATCGCGTTTCACTGTTATTGTCGATTCACACTTCGAAAAACGCTACACACAAAATGCTTTGTGGTGTCCGGTCAACAAAATTGGGGAAATTAACTTATCGCCGGACTCGATTATTTCAAAATAATGAATTAATGAAATTTTAAAACTTGAGAATATCCTCCATTAATTAGTATATCATTTGATAACATAAAGTCTATTATTAACCATTACATAGCCATTATAAATGGGATAAATCATTTTGAATTACCTTGTATAATAACCCTTAGTCATGTATCAGGGATTACTTTAGTATTTAATATGTATATTGCATATAAGTTTTATTATTAATATACATTTTTTACCACATGATCTCCAAAATGTTCTATATTTCATCCATCCAAAATTGATGGAAGTTTTTGTTTCTCAAAATACCATGAAGTATCAATGGTAGATGAAGACAGTGAAATATATGATTTGGATTTGGAGTATGAACATAATAATGAGGGTGGTAGTTTAGAAGAATGTGCCGTTATTTATTATGCAGGATATTTAGCAATGAAGTGTTTGAAAAAATTTGACTGAAAAGTGTCGAGTAACATTATAACACCCTGACAAAATGTTGAATGACAAGAATCAACTTTTGTTAGTTCATAAAACATACAATGTAAACTTTGATATTGATAAAGGATTAAAAGTACCATCAAAACAGTTAGAAATATTCACTAAAATATGTCTAGATACATTTAAGACTAAATTTCCTATTGTTAAAAGCCACAGTAATCTATTGAGCAAGTTAATGGATTTTGCAACCACAAATATGACACGCTGCTCCAATATCAACATCCAAGATGAATGTTCAACACATTATAAATATATAATGAAATTGTTATTTGTAGTAAGAATTCACAAAGAATGTAAATGGACAAGAAATAACAATAGAACCTTCATATATAATGGTATAAATAAGCCAATGCTAAACTCAGGAATATTCAGAACTTATAAATAATTAACATAAATGTAACAGGTTATTTTATTTCTTAAATATTAAACCTTTTAAATTTCAAATTAGGTTTATAGTAAATTTATATTATATTTTACATTTAGGTATTGACATTTGTTAAAAAAATAATTCAATTAATTTAATTTTCATTTAAACTCTACATCAGTTTCAAAATTATTTTAAATTTACATAAACTTATACTTTTATTTTATATTCTGAGCGGAGCGATGCATGATTGATTTTATAATGATGTGTTTTTTATTTTGTGTGTGTGTCATCACCGTTTTGGGCAGTTAATCTGCTTCGCTTTTTTGTCAAAATTTAAAATTACCAATAGTTTTCAAAAGCGCAAGGAAAAACAAAAGAAAAATGAAGGAAAAACGTGAATTTCTAAGCATAATCGGTTTTGGTTTTTGGTGTAACTCTAAAACAACCCACCAAAATAAAAATATTATATAAATCATTTTGAATATAAATACAAAAGCGAAAAAGGTCAAGATTATAAGATAAAATATATGTACTTGATTCAAAATTTTAGAACTTATGATGATGTGGTCACCCATCCAAAAAAATAAATAATGAGTTTAAGTGGGTTCAATCTAAACTAACAGAATATGAATACAAAATAGATGTACAAATAAAATTGTTATTTTAAAAACAACTGAAAATCGTTAAAACGGTCACCCATCCAAAAAAAAAAAAATGCATTTGAAATTTGAATAAAAATATATTCATAGATCGAATAAGTAGAAAATTATATTAAGGAAACACAGTTTTAATTTGCCAAATTTTAAAACCAGTCTAGAAGTGGTCACCCATCCAAAACAATAAATAATGAGTTTAAATAGGTTCAATCTAAACTAACCGAATATGAATAAAAATATAAGTTTAACTGTTTTCCACAAAACAGGTTCTTGAAAATCGTAAAAATATTTTTGAAAGCGGGCACCCATCCACGAAAAAGTACACTGTATTATTACATAATGTCACTCAAAGTCTTATAATTTTAATAAGATAATCATTAAAATAAAATGTTTTAAATAATGTCGATTTTAAGTCTTTGAGACGGTCACCCATCCAAAAAAAATGTGTTTTTAATTAGTAGTTAAAATAAAATACGAACATTAATTTTGAAAAAATTGTATTGACAAAAAGCCGATTTTCTACAATGTCAGAAAAATGTTTAGATGGTCACCCATTCAAACAATATATTTATAAATAATAAAATATACACCTAATAACAATATTATTATTATTAAGTAATCACTAAAAATTTAATTTATTTGGGTATGTATTTTATGGCAATAAGACGACTGTAAATGGCAACATGTCATCGTTCGATTTGGCAACGTCAAGTGATGAGCAGGTGCGTCTAGCGCGTCAAATAAATTATTATGTAAAACAATAATATTATAAAAGTAATTTTATTATTATTATTATTTTACTGCGCCTATTAAAAAATAAAGTAATATTGTTAATTACTGGTAGCGCGCTCTATTGCCAGCGACATTGAACTAATCTAGCGTAGCATAAAATATCGAGCACTGTTTCTCTATACTATCTATACTCAATGATATATTGGCCTCTTATAGGAAACCTTCCTGCTCGCTACAAATTGATTCGTTTGGGTAAAGCTCAGCCTAACAACACTCGCCCCCTGAAAATTATTCTCGAGTCCAAAGAATGTGCCACTAATATATTATACAGCTATTATGATGTTAAGAAAAGTGGTATTAATCTTCCACCTAACTTTCGCATTGCTAAAGATAAGACTCTCCTTCAACGGACCCTACTGCGTAACTGCCACTCTGAACTTGATCGTAGAACTCAAGCCGGCGAAGTCGGACTACGTATTGCTCATTTAAATGGTCTCCCAAAGGTTGTGTCTCACCACCATAAGGATNTAAGGTTGAAGAACCATACAAGCCTAAGTTAATTAGCCAATGTCAAAATTGCCAAGATTACGGCCACACCCGGGCGTATTGTGGTTACTCATCACTAGGGTGGCCCTTATTTATGAACTTTCAAATTTTTAATTTCTCACCCTCACAATTTTTTCATAACCATATAAAAGTTATGTGGGTAAAATTTGGGGATGATTAATAATCCCCTTCAGGTGCCGCAAGAGGGTTGAATATTCACCAAATAGGGTAGTTTTAGGGTTATTCTGATTTAATTCATTATATATTGCATTTAGCATAAAATTGTAAAGGACCTAAATTGTAGATTCAGGTACTCTCTATAAAAAACGTTCAAACAAAGTTTCTCGTAAATCTATTATTTTCTGTAAAAATTAGAATAAAATAAAAATTATTACCTTTTTCTGAAAAAAAAAAAAAAACGACATTTTCCATTTATTCTCTATATGATTGCTTTTACGATACTTACAAATCTTCAAAGATGAAATAAAATAAAATTGTTTAAAACTTATGTACTAAAACTAATTTTACAGATATATATGTCCTGTCCTTATCATTTTTCGGAGGACTGTCCCCTACTCGGTTTTAATATATCTCTGTTACGAGAGTGTAACGAAACGTGTCTAATAACTGCGTTATCTTACGACTAGATAAGAAATTAAAGAATACCTACCTAATGGATAGGTTCACTGCATGACACTTTTAACGAAATGGATGACATTTTCTTCAAATGTGCGGTGTAAAAACGGTTCGCGCGCCCGCTCAAAGGTTAAATTATATCTTATCTATATTTGTACATTTCTTATCGAGCTTTTCTTATTCAGTTATTACACACTGTCACTTCGTGCATCATTGTCGTCTGTTTGTGTAGGTACTGTTCATTGTTCAATGTTCATAAATCGCGATACCGTATATCATTTATGCTTTAAATTATTTTATTTACGAATAATATTTTGAAAAAAATGCATGTTCTATAAATTAATATTGAATATTTATTATAAAATGGCTTCATCGTCATCAAATGTTGTTTTACGTACGCATGATGAAGTATATTTAGTTGGAAATGTGAACAACCAAATTGTTGGCAGTAAGTTACCATCTATCAAACAAGTTTTGAGTGTGCTATTTTATAATTTGAGACATGTAAAATTGAATTTGCGGGAAAGTGCAAGATTGGTATTTAAAGAAATAGTATTATTTTGGCAAAAAGCGAGAATACCAGTTCGAGATGAACAGCATTGTATTTTAAAATTGGAAAAATTATATCAAAACTTACGAGAGTTACAAAAATCGGCTAAAAGAGCATCAGAAAAAAATACTAAAAATGTCAATGAGTTCAAGGAAAAATTAAATGACCTATTTGATGTATCTCATTCAAATGCATTAAATATGATGAAAATTGAGGAAGATAAAAATTTTTTACTAATGCAAAGACAAAAGGGAAGACCGGGATGCATGTTGGGAACTGATAGAAATTTGGCAAAAAAAGAAAATAGGGCCTTTGTCAATTTACATAAATCCGAACAACGTCGAAAAAAAGCGAAAATAGAAATTGAACAAATAGGTAAGTAATTTTGATGAATTTACAATTTAAATAACATATTATAAAGTACTATTTAGTATTTTTTACTAATTAAAAGTATATTTAAATTTAATTTGTTTAGATCACACCGTACAAATAGATTGCAGTTCAACTGAAGAAGAGGTTGATATTGAAGAAGAATACATAACGCCAAGTCCACCAAGTCCATCATGTAGTAAGAAACAGAGAGGATCAAGAGATTTTATGACTCCTAAACTACTCGCTGCATTAGATAAATGTAAGTTGAGTGATCGCGATGCTGTTCACATAATAATATCAACTGCTGAAGCCCTAGGTAATGATGTTTCTAAATTAATAATTAATCGATCAACAATTCAACGTGATCGAATAAGGTTTCGAGAAAATAAAACGATTGAACTTCAAAAAAAATTTAATTTGCTAGAAAAAGAGTCTCTTGTCTTACACTGGGATGGAAAACTTCTACCAGATATTACATATGGAAAATCAAAAGTAGATAGGTTACCTGTAATTGTTTCGTTTGAGGGAATAACTCAATTACTTGGTGTGCCAAAGCTCAAAAGTGGTACTGGAGAACAACAAGCAAATGCAATATTTGATATTATAAATGATTGGGGTGTAACAAATAAAGTACAAGCTTTATGTTGTGATACGACGGCATCAAACACGGGTCGGTTAAATGGTGCCTGTATTATATTGGAACAACTGATAGGACGAAATCTTTTATATTTACCTTGTAGGCGACATATATACGAATTAGTGCTAAGAAGTGTTTTTGAAATTAAATTAAAAATAAATACTATTGGTCCTGATGTTCCTATTTTTAAAAAATTCCAACAAGCCTGGCCCGAAATTGACTTAAAAAAGTATGAAATTGGAATAAATGATGCAGTTGTAAAATCTACAGTTGAAACAAAAAAGTCTCAAATTATAGACTTCTGTTTACAAAATTTAAAAAAAAAACAATGTAGAGATGATTACAAAGAACTTCTAGAGTTGACTGTTATTTTTTTAGGTGAAAACCCACCAAATGGTATATTTTTTCACTATCCTGGTGCTTTTCACCATGCCAGGTGGATGTCAAAGGCAATTTATTCATTCAAAATATATATGTTTCGAAAACAATTTAAACTTAATGTTCGAGAAGAAAATGCATTTCGAGATATATGTATTTTTCTAGTTACGATATACGTAGAAGCATGGTTTAGATGCCCTGCTCCAATTGAAGCACCTTATAACGACTTCATATTTTTAAAAAAATTAATCGAATACCCAGATACAGCTATTTCTGAAACAGCTACACATAAATTTTGTGGACACTTATGGTACCTTGCGCCGGAAAGTATAGCCTTATCATTTTTTGATTTTCGGGTGCCAACCGAAATTAAAATTAAAATGGTGGAAGCACTTAAATCAACCCAGAACAATGATGATACAATTAAAAAAATTGTTTTGAGTAAAGAGGGTATAAAAACATTTATAAAAAAAGAATTACATGAATTTGTATCACCGGAAACAGTCAACTTTTTTTAAAGATTTAAAATTGCAGCTGACTTCATAGATTTCCACCCGGATAATTGGAAAGAAAGAGAAGACTATAAAAAAGGAATTAATATTTTAACAGAGTTATCAGTCATAAATGATGTTGCAGAAAGAGGCGTTAAGTTAATTCAAGAATACAATAGTATACTGACAAAAGATGAAAATCAAAAACAATTTCTATTACAAGTTGTAAATGATTATAGAACAAATTACCCTGACTGTAAAAAAAATACATTAATTCGTTCGTAATTTATTAATAAATATTTTATTTGAATGTAAAGTATCTAATTTTCACATTGTATTACTCCATTGAACCACTTCCTATTTATTTTTAATGACACCAATATTTATGTACTTGTGTAGATAAACGGATTTCTTTTTTAAGATTAAGTTTTTCACAGAAATTAATAGATTTACGAGAAATTTTGTCGGAACGTTTTTTATAGAGAATACTTGAATCTACAATTTAGGTTCTATATAATTTTATACTAAATGCAATATATAATGAATTAAATCAAAATAACACTAAAACTACCCTATTTTATGAATATTCAACCCTCTTGCGGCACCTGAAAGGGGTTATTAATCATCCCCAAAGTTTACCCACATAACTTTCGTATGATAATGAAAAAATTGGGTGGGTGAGAAATCAAAAATATTTAACTTTCCTTACCCCCTACTATATAAGGGCCACCCTACTCATCACGCTGTGTCAGATGCAGCGCTCATCAGCCTTCGTCCGAGTGCACTAAGTCGCCCGACACCCCTGCTAAATGTGCACTATGCTCCGG